>NW_010180880.1:19806-46338 GCF_000695765.1 Mesitornis unicolor
TTCCCTCTAACAATTGATCTACAACTACTAATGCAAACAGCATGTGACTGGAACAGTTCCTTCTGCTGTCAGAGCAGGAAGGTGTTGAAAACAACATAACGGGCCATATTGCAGGATTTCAGAATAGCGAGTGAGTCTGGTTAGATGGTGCTGTGTAACAGGACAGGAATACTCGGGTGACACAACACTACAGCACACACAGGCACAAGTTTAGGAGATGTCAAAGTCTCCCAGTTCTCAGCTACACATTTTAATCCAGTGCAAGCTTGTGTTGACTGAAACCTGCTCCATGCCGTGTTCATTCGCATGGCTTGTTTTGTATCCTATCCATCCGGGAACTCCAATACACAAAAAAGGCATACTTAATAAATCATGTGTTTTGAACCTGCCTTGCTACAGAAACAGAAACTACAGAAACTTCCTCTGCGCTCACATCTGTTTGGTAACCCAGTTTACTAACTTTAAAAGCCCAATGGTTAATTTCTACCAAAACTTGGCAGAAGATAAGCCATTCCAAGGATATCAGTACAATGGAGATACACAGATGGATAAAACCATGAATTCCTATTACTAGGGATTCTCTGAGGAAAAAACTGAAAATTAACTCAAATTTCTTTCAAACATTTGTGGATCCACACAGGGATTTCCCACCACTATGAGATCCCAGGGAATTCAACCGGGAAAGCCAATGCTATAGGACATAAAGCTGTATTAATTCCACTGCTTATTTCCAGCTCTGTATTTAGGTTTCTCACAAATCTCCTATTCCAGCGCATATGGAGTTAGACCTTCATTTACAGAGAGTGAAAAGCCAGCCATGTTAATGTTGAACCTAGGTCCCACCTCTTCCCTGACAAAAATGGAGAGAGAAGAGGAAAACTGATTTGCAGCAGGGAACAGATCACCACACTGCACACGCAGGACATTTATACTGAGATACCGTGTAATTAAATGGACACCTTTTCATACTCATTTTTGAACAGCCAGAAAATCATTACCCCAGGCAGTGGAGTTGGTGTTGGTAGGAAAGCAGGAGTTATTACATGAACAAAACTAAAGCCAACAAACCATTTAGCAGACTGCAAACAGAAAACACCATTTAATAAAAGTGAAGGAGAAACCAATAGTGGTAATAATTAATTGCATAGCAGCAGTACCTACGAGCGTGGTTAATGGACAAGAACCCAGAGGGGACTAGCTTTTCCTAAGGCCCACTAGCTACTAAAATGATCCTGTCAACACATGCAAGATGTGGACTGGATACTGGCTGGAAATGAGGGAAAATAAATAAAATTTTGCAAAAAATCAATCTGTGCCTAACTGAGCTGGTGTCTGATTCCCACAGACATAAACACGTCCTGCATTAAGCTTCCTGCTTAGTTCGGTTGCAGAGGCATGGAGATTCTGATCTTAGGTCTGAGAAGTTTCTCACAGCCCCACAGTTTGATGAGGCCCCTGAAGCTGACAGTTGCCACCTAGCACTGAAATAAGAAAGCTGACTTCATAAATTGCAGCCCTGGAGAATGAGAAGCTGCATGCTTGGTGCACATACTGGCTTTCCTCTGGCAAGGTCTGTGAAGAGGCAAGACTGCTGTGATTTCAGTCCTTAAGACCTGATGTGAACAACACCAAAAATGCCGTCCCCGTTTCTTTGCCCAGGCACCATCCACCTCCAAAAGGCCGCTGGGCACCAGCTGGCCAGGTGCAGCAGTACCTTGAGAGCTCTGCAGCAGCTATCCCCAGGCTCCACAGGTGCTCCTCTTGCCCACAATTTCCTTTTTGTCTGCACAGGACTAATCCAGCCTGAGAGGACTTCATCCACGTCACTGCAGCTTCCAGCGCTGTGTAACTAGCCAAGTTCCTGATCCACTTTAGGAAGCTTGGTTGTTCTCCAAAATGACAGATGTCTCTTGAGAGGTCTCTCCAGCTGTCTTCTTGTGCCTCTTCTTGTGTCTCCCTCCATGCTTGAGGGCTGAGGTAGCACAAAGGCAAGGTGACATTTTCAAGAGAACCACCAACACATATGAAAGCCAAGGTTCAGAGAAAGGATTTCCCTTTGGAAAAAATGGGATGAGCACAGGGTTGCTGCAGGGACCTGATACTTTCCCATACTCTCCCTCAGACCCCGTACAATCTCTCAAATAATGCTTTTACTGCTTGACACTGAGGTCTGTCAAGGAAAGGTTTCAAATCCCTCCTGTGGCAAGAGTAAGTGCAGACAGCTAAGCCAGACACATGAATAAATCAGCAAGAGCAGAGCTGCTCAGCCAACACAGTGCCCCTCAGGCTACTACCACTGAGATCCAGAGACGTGATCTCCACAGTCGCTGCAAAACCAGACAGCAGCAGGAACCAACCGAAAAGATGAGAGGGCTGGAAAGCAGCTGTACACCTATGGCCTTCATCAAAGCTGTGTGAGATCCAGGCTAAGTCTCAGGTTAGCTTTTCAGTTCAGATTTCCCTCTGACCCCAAATTTTGAAACTGGAAAACTGTTACCTGAGGTAAATTCTGCCAAAGCCACATTCCTACAGAAAGAGCTTCAGCTGTGACTCCTGAGAGCCCGTAAAAATGAAGTCAATACAACCTCACATCCACTTAATCAAAAAAGTCCCAGACAGCTCTATATTCTCAAATGGACCATGCAAAACCACATACCAGCTCAGAAAATCACCTTGTGCTGGGGAAGAAAACCACCTCTGGGCCTTTGAAAGACAGCTCCTGCATTCTGACAGCAATTCCAAGTGCTGCAGTGACCGATCACAGTCAGGACCAGATGTTTCAAGTGTAATATGCAGGTCAGTGAGCATCTGAACGAGCCTCCAGATCTTTGAAAGGCAGCTCCTGCATTCTGACAGCAATTCCATGAAAAGTGCTGCAGTGACTGATCACAGTCAGGACCAGATGTTTCAAGTGTAATATGCAGGTCAGTGAGCATCTGAACGAGCCTCCAGATCCAAAACACAGGTACAAAGCAAAAGGTTGGGTAATGAATGGAGGAAAAGCATGCACGGGCCTTCCCAGCTTCTAAGAGGAGAGTGTGCAGTCATCTACCATAGCAGTGGCCGTCCTTGCATCACAAACCAGGAGAGCAAACGAGCGCAATAGCTGCTCGCTGTGATCCCCGAAGACATTGCTCCCCGCTGCCCCTGATTTCTCAAATGCCAGCTGCTGCTGCAGAGCCCTGAGAGATTGCTCGGGTGCTTGCTGTTCCGTGGCTAAATGCAATCCTCCTGCACCGAGGGGTTCAGAAGACTGGGGGGAGGACGCAGCAGAGGAAAAGGTGTTCTGTTTCCTCGTTGCAAATCAAATAGCGTGACTGACATCAAAAGACAAGCACACAGACGGAGCAAGCAGAGCATGGAGTGGGGCAGGGGGAAGAGGCTGGCTGCGGTGAAACAGGAAAAAAATACTCTTGCCAGGGCATATAGCAGGCAGAGAAAGCTCAAGTAATGGGACAAAATACCTTCTCCCTTCAGTTAGGGCATGCTTTCCTCCTTTCCATGCTGTCTACCTCTGTCTGACAGTGTTTGCAAGGATGGAGTCCAGCTGTTACAGATTGCTAATGCACATTTCTCCAGCAGCAAAAAAAAACACTGGACTTGCCCACTCTACTCTGCACTGACTTCTCAAGGACAGTCACTGCCATTCTACAGTGTCATCCTCATCTGAAAGCACTCGCATCTGAGCTCCAATTGCCTAGGAAAGTCTAAGGGAACACTGGGGCAAAGACACTGGCCAACAGCTTTGCTCCTCTGCTATGAACAGAGCTCCCAAAACCAAGAGTAACAATCATCTGTGTGGGTCTGGTCTCAGGCTGTGAAACACGACCTCTACAGGAGCACCACAAAGCTCAGAGGGCAAAGCACACATCTCTGTGTGACTCCGAGTGTGCACACATGCACGTGTTAGGGACCACGCACAGACAATTTACACATTATGTATGTGTACACAATCAAAATGATAACGTGCAAATATCCATATAACTTCTGTTCAATTGCACAGCTGCAGAATCCAACAGCGTGTGATTTTCACGTATGCCAGCCCGTTTCAGCTGCTGCACGGATGTACGTGCATGTACTTATGCACATGACTACACAAATTCCAGGGCAAACTCCTGCACTGCCCACACTCATCCCCTTGGGGAGAGAATGACAGCGAGATGCTGCTCATATTACTCTCCTTTCTCCTGGAAAAAAATCCCCACTCTGCCACAGGGAAGACAGTGTCAGAATTGCGTAGGGCAGGATCTCTTTTCCCCTCTCCTATCTCCCCAGACCCATTAGCCCGGCTCTCAAAAATTGCACTAACTCACCAAGCTACCGTCTCGCTCTCGCCCACATCCTTGGTAGCTGCAGCACAGCTGCTGGGCTGGCTCCAAGTCTGTGACTTCACTGGAGCAGCTGCTGGTGCTGGGAAGAGAATTTGGTTACAATTCAGATACAGCTAGAGCCAAAGCTACAAAATACAGCACTGTCTTCTCTTCAAGCAAAAAAATGATGCTATGCATGCTACAGGCACAGCCAACACACTGTCCTTGAGCAAGTCTGCCTCCAAACAGCTAAGAGGAGCAAAGGGGATGGATAAATAACACACGTCTAACATGTATGTCTTGTCCAACATGAGGTCTCAAAACAGGGAAGGCAGACTAGGGGCAGCAATGAAGAAAAGCAAGAAAAATATGACAAATCTCTGTACTAGAGGACACAAAGATCAGCCAAGGGTGAGCCCATCAAGAACTCCCTATTGTGAACAGAGTGAGGCTAATGAAGAACCTCCCCTGAACCCACCACAGCCTCATTCAGCAAGCAGCTTGGCCTTGTGAAGCAATTAGGAGACTTTTCAGCGCTCAGAACAGCACCCAGGAATGACAACCTCATTCAGAGAGAGTAGTTTGGGGTTACACACCTGCCATGACGACTGGAAGGCCTGAAAAAGTCACTTGCCAGCTCAAAAAGGCCAATAGCATGTGCCGTTTCCTCCAGTGCAGTCTCCAACAAGAGGATCCATTTGAGCAGTAGCCTCTCTCCAAAGCATTTTTTGTGAAGGTAGAAGTGACAAGCACCCTCAGCAGAAGAACCACATCCATCTCCTGCTGGAGCTTCTGTATAATCCTCCACTGTTACTCCCTTTTTTAAACAAAGCCACCACTAAGTTTGGGATGAAGCCATTTTTTTTCAAAGAAGGGGAACCCAGACTTCATCTTCCACATCAAAACTTCTGCCTTTGGAAGTCAAGAGCTTGGCTGCTTGTCTCTATTTCCATCTCCCTTTAATTTCTTCCTTCCTCTTTCATCACCACTCTTCCTCTACATGCAGTAATTAACACTGTGGAGAACTGTACTCACCTCTAAATGTGTAACTTGCTGAGACTCAAGGAGACAGTAAATGCCCTGCTCAGGACGAGGGAGAAGCTGAGAAACACACTGAAGAATATGTTTCAACAGCATCAGGACTGGCAAATTCATTAAGCCCACTTTCAACAGGCTTCTTGTCCATATATACCTCCAAATGCATTTTCTACTCACCCCTGTTCAACTCAGAAACATTTTTCATCATTTGTCTTCCTCTCCAACTGTCCATAACCCCATTTTTTTTCTAGCAAAGAGGCTATTACCCCACTAATCTAGATAAACAGCAAAGCTAGCCCACAGCACTCCCAAAATAAGAGCTACTGCTCAGACATTAAAGAGTTAGCATGATACACTGAAATGGACAAATCTTCCCTCTGGCTAAATCCCTCACTGCATACACACCACCTCATTCCTGCCTTGGAGAAAACAGATTGAAGGCCATGTCAGAGCCAACAGTCACATCAATCAGAACCCGTATATTAAAATGCCTGTAGCACTGCGGGGAAAAAAAAACCACAAACCCAGCAAGGAACCAGCTGTGCTAAACTTTTGCTTACCACTTCAAAAGAGTAATAAGCCTTTGCCAGCTACTTCAAATCCACCCTCCTTCAAAGAAGTCTCGAAACCCTGACTGTTCTTCTCTCTTTGGAGGAGAAATTAGAGATAAGCAAGGTACCTTGTAGAGGCTTCACCTTTTGCAGACCAGCCTTATCTAATTTTTAAGATGACAATGTCTAATCTGTTTCTGCCCAAAAGAACTGGAAGTGTTTTTCAGTCTAGATCTAAGCTTATTTTTGCCAGAATTCCACCCTAAAGCTCCTGTTTCTTGCTCCAGGGAAAAAAAAATCCAAGTCCACCAAAATGCAGGGCAAGTGTCCTGTGCTGCACGGACACTTCACTCCTCAGCTTCTTGGCTCATTTTTGCTTCTCTCACAGAAATCGTCACAAAGTGATAACCAGCAAAACCTCCTTTGCTCTGGTGTGCTTTTGTTTTGGGTGATGTCAAACACTTGGATTTGAGGTGAGATTGCTGTGGTTTCATAGAGAAACGTAACTTTGTCTTTTAAATGAGTGGGACACTTACCTGGGCTTCCTGCTCCTCACTTTTCTACGCAGTCAGTGAAATCCAAAACACTGAAGTTTCTGCAGGAGTCATGACTAAAGCTTGAACAATGGAGGGAATCTGCAAAAAGAAAACAGCAGCATTTAAATACAGTTTTCAACAAAACACAATTAAACAGAAGCACTACAAAGGACGAGCGAGCTCGTGCCAATACAGCACTGTATTCTGTCTCAGAGCTGTCTGCATTTCAGAGATAGGCAGAGCTATAATCTGGCTGTATAAAAACAAATGCTCGTGTGTTGGTACTCAGATATGCCTTGGATTAAGAGGTTACCAGACTGCTGGGAATAAGTGATTACATAGGTGATTTTTTCACACCTGCTGGACATACTATATTGGCCCCTGTTTTTAAGTACTAACAGCAGGCCCACCACTTGTTGAGTCTCAAAATTCCATGGAAAAAAATCCCACTACAAATTGCTGACATACCCTGGAGACATTTGGCCTCCTGGCAAGTGAAGGGAAATCTGGCAGATACTACAGCCCTCTAATTTAAAATTAGGCACAGAGTCTATGACAGTATAACCTAAATTGTCCCAGCCATAATACCCACCAGTGACTCCTGCTAGCCACCGAACGGCTGCAAGAGCTTTTTTTGCTCCAGCAACACTCAGCTCTACTGGAAAGGCAAACAAAACCATTTGGCTATAAGCAGCTTTAACATGGTACCAGGATACTGGATCTAACCTGAATTCCAACCCAAATGCCAAGGCACGCATAGCACAGAGCACTCAACACTTTCAGTCAAGCTCTGAGCCTCCTTAGCTAACAAAACTAAAAGAAGAAACTCTGGGGGCCTGAAACGAAAGTATTTCAGGTGCACCTCTGTGGGGGAGGCAAAAGGGACAGTCTTGCTATAGAATGTGCTTATCTGAAGTGGCAAGCGCAATGCAGAGCCACCAAGCAGCCAGCAAATTAAAAGATCATTGCATGTAATTTAAATGTTTGGCTGGGATCCCCTGAGGCCCAGCAGGAAGAATCTCTGAGGAAAGGAAGATATTTTGTTTGATGTATGTTAGCAAGGAAGAAACTGAGCCAGAGCGCTAGCACGGCTGGCAGAATTATTCTTGCTGAAGTCAGATTGCTCTAACTTGTCTGTTAGCCTCTGCTTAGCAGCTCTGTAATGACCCAAAATTGCAGCTGACAGATTGGTGCTGAGAGTTTGTCTCATTGAGGCTACCGCACGCGGATGGGCCATTACTCTTTCAATTTTGGCCTCTGATGCCTGTTAACATACATTAGGCTTTTCCATATGGTGCTTTTTAGCCTGGTGTCCAGGGCAGCTGCCTGGGCCTCTGTCCCCACCCACACGCTCAGGCCCTGTCTAATGAAAATGGATGATGGCCCCGGCTTAGTAATGGGACACAGATGGACCAAATGGTTTTTCTCCTTGAAACATATTTTCATTTAAGGAAGTCTCCAAAGGTGGTGAGTTTTTTTTATTCTTGTATCACTGTAATATTCCCCCCTAATACAGTGCAATCTTCAGACAGGTGAGGAATTCAGAGTTGCAAACCTTACATTTAACAGGTTCTGGAAGTCTACAGACCCACGTCCTATTGCAGTACTGCCAGTCTGCTGATGGCCTTCACAGTCACTTGCACGCTCTCTCACTTTGCTCCTGTCCTGTCTCACCTCTTCTACTCACACTGAAAGATCTACAGCATGAGAAACGGCATTTTTTGGGGCAGATCTTTTGTTAAAAGAAGGCCTGACAGACTGTCGAACCAACCTCAGCTGAGGGACTGCACTGCCTCCTGCAATGCAGGTAGTAATGGTAAATTAAACAACTGTTTTGCTGTTATGGAAGCTTTGTGCAGACACAGCAAAAGGAGTCTCCACAGTCACCTGAGAACACAAGACTGAGGGGGCGGTGCAATGTGCATGGCAATCGAGGGTCATCTCCCAGCAGCACTCCCAATTCTTCAAGTTATTCTTCTTGGTTGCAGGCTGCGTGGTCACAGTGACCTGGGAAAACACACAGAGCAAACCCCCCTTTGCTGCCTGCTCTGGTGACACCCTTGTTCTGCTGTACACCCTCTACAAGATGGAGCTCCCTTGCATTCCCCTCTGTACTCTGCACTGGGAAGTTCCCAAGGGCTCATGAGGCTGTCTCCAACTTCCCCAAGTGCTCCTTGTAATTTATGGTGTCTGCCCTCGTACTAAGCCTTTTCAAAATGGAAATAATCACCCTAATGCTAGGGCAGTGCTTGTCCATGACATCTCATTTACAAAGCCGTCTATCTTCCCAGAGAGGTGAAGCCCAGTTAAGTGTTTCTGAGGGACAGGGCAAGTGTCTGTATGTGCATGTGTGAAAACGGGATGGGACTCAGGAAGCCAATTCCCTCAGCCTTCATTACAGTTCTCCTTTCAAGTGCCAGCTCTGATTTATGGCCTGCCATTCAGCTGCTGGGAAGGCCTGCAGCCAGACTGACCAGCTGTCAGAGCAGGGCTCGCAGAAACAGGACACATATTAACCTGCCTCTCTACCTGCCTAGATCCCGCAGCTGATACAGGAGCTGACAAAGATGGGCTGATCTTGGCACATTACTTCCATCGATAGCATAGGCTACGACTTTGGTTTGTTTGGTTTGTCTCCTGTTAAACAGGAATGATCGCTCTTGTTTGATGCACAACAATGTTGACAAAGGTGGGTCACCTCACAAAAACTCATTCATGAAAACTGCTGGGTGAATAGAAATGGAAGCAACTACTTATCCCAGAAGAAGAATATGCACATTCACACATGCACAGCCACCTTCTCCTGTAGCAATAACACTTGGTAATTTTATATCTTATACCAAGTCACAGTAATAACAGAAGAAGACTGACAAAATGCAAGCCTGACTGTGACTAAAAGGTTAAAGAAAAGGAGGGCATTCCCTTTCATCACTCTACTGGGTTTATGTACCGTCTCACACAGCTTCTGACTCACACATGCTTTAGACAGCTTTGCAGCATGGAGACATTCCCATTTTTATTGTGGAATGCAGCAAAAGGCCACCGGTGGCATTTCTTCTCAGTTATTCTGCTCCTAGCCCTCTCTGTACCATGGCATGACAAGCTGCCTTCCAGTACTGAACAGGGCTCAGTTCTCCTTTTCGAAAGAGCAATCGTAAGGCACTTTCCAGCCTGCTGGCTCCCAGCAGTGGGTAAATTCATCAGCTCACAGATGAAGATGAGCACTGTTTGCGAGCCAGTATTTCAGAGCACAAAGACTGCTGTTTGCTCCCCATGGTTCTGGGCTCCTGAGGTGTAAATCCATGGCTCTTTAGGCAGCTGCAGCTCCCTGTGGGTACACCTGCACCTAAGGTCCTGGCAGGGCATCTCTCCCCATGGGCCTGATTTACCTCTGACAAGAGCAACAGCACAAGGCCAAGGACAGAGCCAGAGCTCTCAGACCAAAATGCTTGCATAGAGACACGTCCCGACCTCTGGGTTTCACTCCCTGCACAGACTTGTCCCAGCTGGAAAAGGGTCTCTATAAAATATTACCACAGAAATACTCCCCACTTCCCTTTCTCTCTGAGCTGCTGCCTGTGCTAGGTACAGCAGGCCAATCCACCCAGTGCTATCTAAACAACCTGCTCTTGTTCAAAGACATAAATAAAGCCACAGCAAAATCAACCTGACTTGAAGACTTTTCCTTCCATGCAACAGTGACCAGAGCTGCAGTGCGTCTAAAATGATGGACTCTAAAATCATCATCTAAGCATCCAAAAGTCTCCTGGACAATTTCTGGCATGTACGAGCCACAAATGGACAGCTTTCCACAGCCATAAATCCTTGGCTTCCTCCTCTCTGTCAAGAAGAGACTAAAATACACCGGCCAAGCATGGCCTGGGGACATTGAAGACGTTTTCAGCAGCAGACTTCCCTAATCAGCAAACAACCTTACAACGGGAAGTTAGCCTGGCTTCAAGCCAAATTCAACAAGCTGCAGCTATAAAGATTCCTTATAATTTATTTTTTAAACATTAACTGGTTTAAAGTAAGAGTCCTCCAGGTCCCCAAGGTACTGCTAGAACAGAAACTCCTCATTCCCAGCTGGATGTGCTCTCTCCTCTGGCACAGCGACTTACTCCCTTGTGCTGCAGTCCCACAAGACAACAAGGTTTACCCAGCCCAGCCCACCACTGAAATGAAGACATTCTCTGGGGAGGTGGAAGACATGGATTTGTTCTGATTTCCTTCACCTCCCAAATGCTTCCTCTCAGACTTTCTATAAGCCCTACATCATTTTAACAAGCGGGAAGCAGACACGCTGGGAGACTTGAATCTAGACTCAAACAGCTCTATCCAAAGCTCCTGTCTTAAGGGACTGAAATGCTGGCTTTTTTTCATCTGGTAGCTCCCTCCCAAGGCTGCAAAATGAGATAGAAATTTAAAAAGGAGAGCTCGCTCTGCTCCAAAGGTGCTGCAGACAGCAAAGAGGAATAGAGAGATCAGACACATCTGTTACAAGAGGGCTCACAGGCTCAGCACAGGTAGTTCCACTGATCTCCCTCTGCATGGGGTACAGCTGCTCCTCTGCACTCTGGGTTACAGCCTGGGAGCCTCCAGAATCTCTGGTTGTATTCCCAGGCTTCTCCAAAGGGCTTGTGCACACAACCTGATGAACAGCAGCGTGCTGCTCTCCATCAGCACCCTCATTCCCAAAGTTCCCTGACGCTGACAAGTCCCAGTCTGCTGTAACTTAACTCCTGATGAATCTCTGAAGAAAAGCTACATCTCTTAAATCCTTATTGGAACAGCAGAGAGAGAGCAACTTCTGATTGCCCATCTCTCAGGCATTTCCAGCACACAGACCTTCCCATTACCACATTAATGCTGCCTGTCCTTCTGACCTGGTCTACAAAAACCACAGCGCTCTGGCAACTCCCTCTCACTGCCTGGCATCCTCCTCTCAAATCTGTGCAAGTTCAGCAAAGACAGGAAAATGCACTGTGTAAGACATCCCCGCAATCCACCAAGAGGTCGTTTGTACTCAGGATTTCCTGTGGCGCACATGTCTCACACAAAGCTACTGTACATTCTGATGGTCAAGGTAACAGCTTCTTTCACTGAGCAGTCTCCATGGAATATGAAATGCATTCACAGCCGGCTGCTGCTGAGGAGTTTGTGAATACAGGAGCTCAGAGGAGTGAAGGTAAATCTTCAAAGCCCACTTCACAAGAAGAGAGGTTTTCAGAGCTCACAGAACAAGGTCACTGAATAAACTATTTACAGTGAGTAACACACAGACAGTGAACAAGTGCCTGATTTGATCTGTGCTGCTCTTCCACTCAACAAAACCCAGCGTGGCAGGAAATGTACACGTGGCGTCGTGGTTAGAACAAGACACAGAGCAACGTCGCTTGGACCAGCATCTCCCACCACCAGGCCCATACTGCCAAGAAAGACAAATAAAAGCAGCATTTCTCTGTCACAAGGATACTGTCGTATCTAAACCACCAACTTATCAGATGAAGGTTGTCAAAAACAAGCATCCCCGTCAGAACATACCCTGTGAGCCACTACACTGATCTATGACCAAGAGCAACGGCGCTCGACTCGGTAGAGAAAAATTTCTCTTCAGTGCAAACCCAGTTATTCTTTTCCCAGGTTGTATCTGAATGCTTATATGCCATCAGCCTCAAACCAGGTTTCTTTTACAATAAATGGACTCACTGCTTTTCAACTGCACGCTCGGTGTTTCTGAGCAGAGCCAAGAATGATTACAACATAAGACAAAAGACGCCCTGTGCAACCTTATGCTTCATTCTCTCTGCATGATGAGGTTTAACCTTAATTTTCTGCAGCTGTAACCAGTGCTAAAGGTGCCTCAGAGGCCACACGTTGCTTGAGCATGGCAGACCAGGCAGTACCGTTGTGTTCCCATTAAATTTAACTCCATTTGCCAGCCACCTGCAGACAAACAGCATCTTTGTGAAGCCTGGGCAGACTGCAACTCTGTGCTTTGTCCCAGGCTGAAAATGCATTCAGTGAAGCATCGATTCCCCTGCTACCCTACCTGACAGTATATATGAAAACTAGATCTTTACTACTAAATGCATGCACACTAGTCACCATGGAGGGTACTAAATTTCAAATTAATACCTCCTCAGTTCCTTTGTTGTATCTGTCTACATAGGTACATGCTTTGATCCCAGAGTAAATGACATTTACTGTTTTCACCGAGGAATAAGCTGCCTTGCACTACTTCACATTTATCATGGGATACGATACACACACGTGGAGTTACCCCTGGGTACTGAATATGCTGTAGGTTCACAGCTGAGCTTGTCCCCATGATAATTTCTTCACTTGCCCACAGCATAAGCATGAGTTAGCTTGAGGTTAACAAAATAAAAATAAAATACAGTGAATACCACTGCACCGTGCATTGAATTAGGTGAGGTCAGCAGTGTGTATGCTAGCTGACTTTAAAAGTTTGCCTTTCAGCATCTTTTTTACTTTTAATGTGCTTTATTCACTTTTTAAAAAATCTGGAGATAGCTAACAGGTATTAACCACTTGTTCACACACACACACACACACACACATTATTCTGAGCTGTGACAAGATGCCATTGCATCTATAAGAGAAGTAACGTACTCTCGCTCCTTTCTACTTGACATACACCGTTACAAGACTCAAAATTCTTTTGTGAAAATTGAAGTAGAAAATGCCCATATATGTAATTTATACCCCTTTGTTAAACCCCTCCCACTGGATCTGATTTATCATGCTACGCTCCCTAATATTAAATGCCGTCATTAGGCAGGATCTCACACTGCTTCAGCCTCAGCACACTGGCTTACTGAGGAAGCTGCAGAATTAAACCCAACTCAAACACTGATTTCGGCACTGACGAAAGAAGCCGCCGCAGCGATGCTGGCCCCTGTCCACAGCACGTGCACTGGCGGTGCAGGCTTCCTGCTGGTGCTCAGCCAGCGCCTCAGCCTGCACGAGCAGGAACCATCTGCAGGGATGAAAGAGGAGTTCAACTCGCAAATTTACTCCCAGCCTTGAGAGTGGCCAGACTACTCTCTCCTCTCCAGGAACCACTAAATAATACAGCATATGCAGTCTGCTGAACAGGCAACCTCTGTTAGGGGCAATCCCCATCTCCACGTGCTTTGCGGTTTCTCATTTTCACTACGTGTTGTCTTGAACGTTATTATCACAGACAAGACTTAATGGTGGATAATAAGGCAACTCCTCTGAGAATGCTTCTAAGGTATTAGCATCCTGGTTGCTCCCATACTACTACGCAGGTCTTAGTAACAATAATGGGTATAATCAGCTCTTATACAGCACTCATCACCCACATACCTTAAGAAAAAATTATAAAGACAGACAAAAGCTATTACCCCATTTTACAGACAGGGAAACTGAGGTATTGACAGGGAGATAATGATAAAATGTGAATGCCAGCAACAAAGTGAGGCATAAAGCCAGGTCTCCTGTGTCCTAACTGGGTGCTCCAGGCAACACAGTTGGAAAGCTCCATATCCCATTACCCATATACTGAGTCGCTAAGTTCCCTCAGCAAGGATCTTATTTTCCATTATGGAGTGAAAAATAAAACAAGCCACAGGGCTCTAACTCCTCCTCCAAGCCAGAAATTTCTATGGCAAATGATGCAGTGAAAATGCAGCCTGACACCCAGCAAAGCGGCAGCGGCACGCCAGCCCATCTAAGTGCCGGAGTGGTTAAATCACTCATTATTTGGGGAGCGTGGGGGAGTTGGAAGCGTTACTTCAACTGTAAGAAAACAGGCTGGCTGCTGATTAATCCAAAATGGTGCTGTTGAGATGAGAGACCTCATGGTCACTGGCCTCCAAGAGCAAAATGTAAAGGCTCAAAAATAAGCCACCTTCTAGTTCTCACCAGTGGCCGGTCAGGCCTTGGAGACAGGCTAACACACAGCTGAGGTCTGCTATTTTGTGTGGCCATTCCCAGCAACATAATACAGCTCTGAAACTCGTTAATACTAAGAATTAAAGCAAACTGAGCAAGTGAATTCCATGCCTTTTTTTTTTTCTCACTAATATATGAGACCAAGTGCTCAGCAGTCTCCTTTAGAGATATCTGTGCTGATCTCAAAATGTTTATGTCTGTCTTTCATTACTCTACACTGTCAATTCTAAAACTAAGGTTCAAAAAGCTCCTCAGCAAGACAAAATAAATAAAGCGTCAGGCCCTACTACTCTCCAGACAACAAATGACACCCAAGAAGATGAGCAAAAGAAATTAGGTGTTTTAGTTCTGTTTTTTTCACTCAAGATGACAAGGCACCAAGAAACCAGGACAGAACCAGAGCAGAGCTGCTGACCTCAGGGATCATGGCCAGTTTATCTTCATGTTTCAGATGCCGAGCTCAGCATTTCCGATGGATGCACAAGCAGCCCCAAAGCACTTGGGGAACTGCTCTGGAGATGCCTGTTGTCAAACCAAAAGTGGGCCAGGGCACGTCTCCCCCTCCCACATCCCCAGCAAGCCCTGCATCCCCCACCTGCAGAGCACGGCCTGGGACCTTCTCTCAGCCACCCCCAAATCACAGCCAGTGTGGTAAAGAGCACAGGGGGCTGCTCTCTCACATGCTCAGGACCAAACCATCCTCTCCAGATCACAGTATAGCACTTCATCCTGACTGGGGGCTAGCAGAGCCCCTGTGGGCTCTTCCCACATGGCCCATCATCTGGACCTCAGCGCACCCGCCCTAGCACAGAGGGAACATCCACCTTGTCCTGAGGGGGCAGCTGCAGCAGCTTTAAGGATGGCTGCACCCACCGAGAGGCTCATTCTGGTGGGGAAAACAGCCTCAGCCCCACCGCTCACCCCGAGCACCTTGACTTTGTGAAGCCCCCCTCCAAAATGGCCACCGCCCGCCATGGCTGCCCACCAAGATAGCGGCAGCTTCAGGTGGCTCCTGACGGCTCCCGCCCAGCTGGGCCCACGGCGGCTGCACCACCTCGCATCACCCCGGGGGACGCAGTGAGGCAAAGACCAGTCCCCGAGGCGCCATGCTTTATTCTCAGGGGTGGAGGAGAAAAGGAAGGGAGCTCTGGGGACAGGGCAGCCGAGGAGAGGGAAGGGTGTTTGTGGACAGGCATCCCAGCAGGGCCAGGCCGGGCAGCACTAGCAGGAGGTGAAGGTTTTCCAGAAGAAGTTCTTGCAGGGGGCCTTGCGGTCCCGCTGCGAGAGCTGACCCAGCCGCCCCAGCACCGCCCGCTCCTCTTCCAGCTTGCCCTCCTCTTCCATGTCCGGGGAGGCTGCTTCACGCCCCGCATCCACACTGTCCAGCAGGCCCGCCAGCATCTTCAGGATGGCCTCTTTCCGCACTGTGCTCTGTTCCTGCGGGCAGAGAGAAGGGGAACGTGACAAACAGAGGCCCTGTCCCCCACCGCCACTGGGGCAGGGGGTTGTTGCAGGGTGCGAACATCTCCTGTGAGGTCCCTTGTTTTCCTGCCTCCTCTGGTGCCCTTTCGGAGATGATGCTTTTGCCATCAGCAGAGCTGTGCTGGAGCTGGGGAATCTGTGGCTGCAGGTCACTCCTCCCTTCTCCTGTCCCCTGTCCAGCTCAGCTGGCCGGACAGGGAGAGACACACATTATAACTGGAAAAAAGCGGCTAACAAATAGGCATGAATTGGCTGTAAAGTCCCTTGCTGCCTGCACTAATTAAATTTCATTGAATGCCAAGCTGCCTTCTCTCCTAGTAAGCCCGTGCTCCCTTCACTGCTCTGACTGCGCAACATCCGGTTTTGGAAGGTCAGGGAAGAGACACAGAGTCCTGAGAAATATTAAATTAAGCAAACCAGGGGCTGCAACCTACCTTAAATTGCTGAGATTAAATGTAACAAAGGAGAGGTCTGGGTTGGTGGGGAGAGAGATGCCCTAAGTTTCTGAAGCAAAATATTTAATCAGTGGAGACAGGCAGCTTGTACTTCAAGAGCAAGAACCTGTATTTCGATGGCCTGACCTTCGGGGACGGCAGAATGAAAGAGGAGTTGCTGAGCTCCATCCCTTTGCCATAGCAATCTATGAAATAGCATAGCCTGTGTTTTGGGTCTTGAGGGATTTCTGGCAGTAACAAACTGTGAGTTGTCTTGCTTCTCTTAACTTTACATCCAGTAAATCTGAGGAGTTACCTCTTGCCTGAGTATGCGTGGTCTCTGATTCATTAGCGGGGACAGCTGCTACTGGACAAGCTGGGATAGATGGTTTGACAGGAACAGATCCTGTTTCCCATGCAGATAGCAATCTTGGAAGCACTTTTCCACGTCACTTCTCACAAATGCCGTGTTTACTGCTGGAAGTGCTGTATGCATCCCACTGGCTCTGTCAGCGTCAGCATTCACTAAGGACCACTTGGTGAGCAACTCAAAAGATGGATAAATACAGGCAGCAGCAATTATTTTGAGTTTACATTACAGAATGTTTATGGATGTATTTTTAATCACTTTCTTAGCTCTGTTAACTAACCCTGCTTTCACACCAGAGAAACTGAGACACATAAAAATTATGTTCCGTTTGTAGCAGAAAAAGAGATAAAAGCCAGCTTGTGTCCATCCTGATTCTTACTCCTGTGCTGCAAGTACTGGAAAGTCTTGAGCCTTACGGGGATGGACTGGGAAACTCGGCTAAAGGTGTCTCCTGGGTAATGTCTCCTAAGCTCCTTTCCTAGCTGTAAGTGCTGTGTTTTGAAATAACCTGCTCCAAGCAGAGCCACAGCAGCTTCAGCCTCAGGGGTGGGGCGGGCAGAGCTCAGCCTGCTGTTAGGGGATATTCCTCACGCATGATCGGCTGTGGCTGTGAGTGAAACTAGGCAGCTCTTCCCCTGCACTAATCCATCACTAACACCCTTTCTGCTTATAGCTGCTGCTGAGCTGCAAGGGATCAAGACTCCTTGGCAGCAGTGAGATCTGAGCAGGGCTGGGTTGTGGCACACTTTTGGGTAGCTGCTCAATTCCATGTCCTACATCAGAATGCACAGATCTTTGTTTTGCATTGTTATGTATTTTATGTAAAATCCTGATATTCTTCCTACCTAAAACATTTGTCTGAGTGACAGCAGAGGTGACTGTAGGGATTGGTTCATCAGTATCTAACAATTTTTCAGTTTGAAGAATGCTCTAAAGAGAACCATTATATCTACTATAATCATAGCATTATTTTGTAAGCAACAGCATGTAGAAGACTAAGAGTCTTTACACTTGAATTCATTTTTACCAAGGCCTTATTTACCAATTTATTCCCTACAACTTGCTTCTCTTTTCCCAGCAGCTAAGCATTTGCACCAGAAAGGGTTTACTTTTGAAGTACTGGATTTCTTATTGTAAGAATGTACAGCTGAAAGTTTATCGTTACCCCCAGAAGGGTTAATCCCAGCCAGCTGCAGAAGCCCTGATCTCTAACAGAAAGCTAGCCCTAGCACCTCACCCTGTATACGCTTCCTTCTCGCAGCCACTTTTGTTGTTAATGGGATGTGAGCCCACTCCTGAAGCAGTCAGACACTGATGGATGAGCTGGAGCCAAGGCTAAGACAGAAAAAACGACGTGGATATGCACAAAGGAGAAGTCAGAGCCTTTGAAACCAGCACTGAGAGCCTTCACTGCAGGACTGAAATAACAGCAGCCTTACAGATACAGCTGCGAGCAGGATGGGCAGAGCGCGGGGTGACAAACCACAGCACAGAGCAACCTCGGGGATGGAGAGGAACGCGCAGGTGAGAAAACTGCGGGGCGAGGGCAAGCAGAGCAGAGAACTTGCTAGTGATTGTGTTATGCTATTGCTTCCTACCCCTTTGGCCTCTTAGGGAAATAGTCCAGCAAAACAAAGTTATTACAGTGCTATAGCCATTATAATATTAGAGTTTTGCCAGTTGGTAGATAATTATATTGCTATAATAAGTTCTGCCACTGCATAGAGCTGTGCTGGTTCAGAGTGTAATTATTCTAGCAGAACTATGTCAGTATAACTCCCCTTGTGAATACTACTCTGGAAAAAGCAATTTTATTCTGATATAATTACTTCATTTATTATTCCTCTGTTACTTTCCTACTGAACCCATCTTTTAAACATTTGTCCTTCCCATGAGTCCTATTTAAAATATCATCTCCCTTGATCATTTTACCAATTACGTATCTTTTCTCTCCCTCCCTAGTACTCTCTTTATTCTCTCATGCTGCACTCTTTCAGCAGCATTATTTTCTCCCTTTCCCTCCCCTCTCTGCTCTGTTCTTTTTTTGCCAGTTTATGCGTAGCTCTGACTTCACTTTTGCAGCTCTCTGCCATCAGCCCTGGTACCTTTCCTAAATAAACCGGCTCTTAAGCTGTAGTGAGAGCCCGTGCTTCAGCAGTGCATGAAGCTGTAGTGCCTTGGAATAGAGAGGGGTGGAAGAGTTGCTAGCATCAAGTAAAGCCCAGTTGCCCTTATTACCCCTCCCTTGGCTCCAGCCAGCCTCTGTGTGCTCCCACGTTGCCCCACTCCTGCACAGGGTGCAAATACTCACCCTCGTGTTCTGTATTGCGAGCCTCTCTTCTCCGGGCAGCGCAGTGGCTCTCACGCTCCACACCAGCAGCAGAACGGACACCAGGCTGGCCACCAGCTGCATGATGTACAGGCTGTGATTACTGCGTGGAATTAGGAAGACTGGGAGAGGGAGCTGTTTCTGGGCTCTCTTCTGCCTCTGACAATGGCTGCAGCCCCTTTTATAGCCCTCCCCCTCGCCCGGTGGGTGACGCAAACAATTAAGTCTATATCAAAGGCAAATTAGACTTTGGAGAGGTTGTTAACACTCGGCTGCTTGAGTGGGATACTTCAGTGCCTCTGGACTTTCGATGTGCCAGACCTGCAGAGACTGAGGAAGCAAAGGTTTGGGACTCTCCAGTAACATGCTGCTTCTTCAGCCTGAGAAATCGTAGGCACTATCTGTGCATCTCCACGTTAGCTGAATTCTGCTTGGGAACATAATGTTGGATAGAATAGGCCACCAGCTTGCACAAACCTCTGGCCAATGTCAGATGATTCAGAGGGAAGAGGTAAAACTCCTGGCCAGCAGTACTTAGATATGGGCTTGGACCCTCAGCCTGTATGTCCAGACAGCTCCACACTGCAGGGGTATTTGGATCTGGATCTCTGCATCCGGTGATGCATCTCACTGTGGAGTGTCAATATACCTGACTCTCCCTTTATGGTAACTGGGGAACACAGGCTGTAGCTGTGCAGTAATATAATCTAACCTGCAAATTACCTGGAAGCCAGTTGGTGGTTACTGGTTTTTGTTCCTGGAATTGTTTCAACACGTCTTGAACTTATCCCAGAAGTAAAGGTCAACACAGTGAACCCTGACCTGGAGATACTGAGTTTAAATGTATTAAAAGGAAAGATAAGTACTGAAAGGCTGGTCACAGCTGAACAAAGCTCATGGTATGCTGGCACTGACTGCTTGGAGTAAGCATCCAAGTGAGATCGGTTTGTGGGCCAGCAGAAGGTGCTATGAAGCACTGCTGTCTGCTTTGCATCACCCCCATCATGTGGGATGGCATCCACTGTCACACACATGTGGGGTGTGGGGACAGAGCTCAGAGCCCATCTCAGCCCTTTCTCCAGAACCACTTGTGCCTCAGGGCAAGTCCTCTCCCACTCTAACAGCAAAGGTAAATTGTTATCCTAATTTAGCACATAAAAAAGCCCCACAGGGAGGTGAGGTGGCCAAGGGGATGCTGTTTCAGAACTAAGAACAGAAGGCAGGAAAACCTGTTCCCCACTTCTACAGCTTACCAGCATTACCGCTCCTGGAAACAGCATGGTGAAGCTCTGCCTGCAAATAATCCAGCTCCTAATGCCAGTTACACCACCCTGGATGCTCTTGAGGGAAGAGATGCCATCACTTCCGTGCATATTTGAAAAGAAATGTCGGATTCCCTCACTGAAAGATACAAAGAAAGAAACCCTTTTCTGAGTCCTATGGACTAGTGGGGAAAGGTAACAATCTAGCAATTTCTAGAAATTATTTTTCCTCAGAAAACTTTGTAACCTCCTTGTTCTTGCCCCCCCTCCCCGCCTTGTGAGAGCTGGCTTCAACACACCAGTTTCAGATGAAACATGACCTGCTTCCTTTTAAACTGATCTCGCTGGTTTATCAGAATTGCGGTGTTAGCCCTTCATAATGGATTCTGTCAAACACTTCCCAGCCTGTCTGGGGCTTGAGACAAGAGCAGTGAAGGACCAGGCTCCAGCAAGCAGACAAATCGCAGGGACCTGCCAAGTGACCCATGGCTGATTTGCTCCAGGAGAGGTAGAAGCGGGGGAATAGCAAATGCAGAAAGCACACTTGGCTGCTCAAGAGGAGCAAAGGGCAGGTACCTGTGAGTGCGAGATGTGCCTGGGCTGACAGGCAGGCAGAAAGTGAATCCCGTACCGCTGGTTATGAGGCAGGACTGAACCTCCTGGGCCTGCTAACCCCAAAAGCTAAGACAGACAGCAGAAGCAGAGCAGCCAGGTCTCCATGCTGGGGGCCATCTGCTCTAACTAAACTGCTTGTTCTAATACATATGGTTTCATTTGCAGCTTTGCCTTCTGAATGGGCTGTTTTCTGCAATGTTTCATTGAGCAAATGGGGTCACAAGTATGACAACGCTCTTCTTCCAAAAAAGGGATGATGTGCTGAGCCAGAGATCAGATTCGGGGGAGATCCACAGGGATGTGAACGGTGACCAGGCTGCTGTGAAGGCTGTCCTGGGATTAAGGGGCAATAGTAAAATAATTGTTACCTCTTGAGGGGGTTGGCTTTGGAGAGAGTTTCTGCCCAGATACACCAGCACCAAATGTGTGGCCTTGCTGATGAGCACAGGCAAAACCTGTACTTGCAGCCTGGTGTCTCTTCCCAGCTGGGAGAGAGTGGAATAGGGACACACCAAAGCACTTGCACTCTAGTGCCCACCACAGGGCTCTGGTCCTCTGGCCCCTTTGCAGAGCCCCTGCTGGTTCTGCTGCCACCATCATAGGCTATAGGCACCATCTTCTTCTTCAAAGGAAGTAAAATAACTCTGTGGTGATAACATTTGGGCTTTTTAAGTTCAACATACAGCACCAGGATTGTTCTTCATTCCTACTGTTCTCTATTCCCTGTCACATTGGCTGACCTTTAAGAAGGTCTCAGTTATATTTTTTGCCAACCCTTAAATGCTTATCGCTCTATACAGGAAAGGTTAAAGGCCTTCCCTTGGAGCAATAAGCGTTTCTGACAATTCTTTCCTTGTTTGCCTCTTATCACTTTCTCTCCCTCTTATCTGACTCACCTCTTCAGAAGTCTTCTTCCTTGATGCTTTCTTCTGTCTGGAGTTGCACGTGGTCTGAGTGGGCTTCTACCACTTTACAGTGAGAGCAGATTGATCTGAAATCAACACACACATGATGACATCCTTGGGAGCCTGGTAAGGGTGGGGGTGCTCCAGAGGGAAGGTCAGCATACAGTAACTTGAACTGGCCTGGCTATGGGTTTTGTGGGTTTTGGCTCACAATTAGCATGGGTTCAGAAGTACAGCAGAATACGTGTCCACAGTCACATAAGACAACCTCCATCTTTTTGTGATTAAGGGAGCACAAGAAACATGCAGTGGAAGACATTTTATATTTCAAGAAAGAGGTCCCTGACCTCTCCTCGGTGTGTCTGTACAGCAGCAAAGACGAGGCATCGCTGGAGTACAAGAGCTAAGACTACGTCTGGCACCAAACGCCACATTAAGGAATGAGATAACTACTCAATTGTTTTCCTTTGCAGTCTTCTGCCCATTTGCTGCCTGCTCTGGGTTCAGATCACAGTCTTTAAGCATGTAGCAGAATTTCATCAGGCTTCCAGAACAATGCCTGTTTGCCAAAGGTGAGGTACTCAGCTGCGGCTGAAGGAAGGGTTCAAATGCTTCTGCTTTCCTGTCATTGGAGCCCTTTTTCTCTGCCCTCAAGAGTCCCCACTTGGAAAGGCCAATGCAATAAATAAAGCAATAGTCAGCTGACAGTTGGGAGCCTTCCTGGAAGGCGAAACCAATTTGTTCATGGGCCCGAAATCGCAGCTCATTTATCAGAGCAGGCTTGCAGCATTCCCTCGCACTGCTCTCCCCAAGGGCATGCAGGTGGCTGTTCCTGCTCTGGCTTCTCGTCGGCGCTAATCTAACAAACCCAAGGAAGAGACTGCATGAGTGTGGGCTGGAGCCTCCCGCTCCTCTCCGAGAGCTGCAGAGCAGGTGCAGGAGGAGGAGGAGGAGGGGAGCACCGCAGGGATGCTGCTGTCACAGCACACACCACTACAGCCTGCTGCAGCTCTCCGTGGAGGGGCAGTTGTGCTGCCTTCTCTGTCTGTGACCCCAAAGGGACCGCAGGAGGGCAAAGGGAGGGCGAGTGTAACGCTTCAGTGGTATGCTCAAAACATCATCTTATTTCAAAATGCACACAGAGTTAAACATTTCAGTTATCCCACCAAAAATCTTCCTCAAAAATAACTGCTTGCTATAAAACACTTCTGTTTCAAAATACCTCTGTTTTCCACTGGAAATGTTTAGCCCAGCTCCAAGTGGGAGGTGTTTCAGGCTGTGAAGCAGGCTGAGGATGCCTGGGGTTATCACCTACTGACATACGAGCTGACCTCTGTTACACCAGACTTGTCCTGTTGGTGCCAAAATTGGCTGGACGAGACTCGGATGGAAATGTTTCTTTGCCATTTGGATTTCCTGAGGGATTGCTCACACACTGCGCCTTGTGGCAGTTTAGTCAGAAAGAGCTCCCCAGGGACGTGAGCACACGGGGCTGGCAGCACCGCAGAGGGGACTGCTCAGCTGGGAGAGCTTTAAGCAGGAATTTGCATGGCGTGGGGTTCTGGTTTCTCCTCTCCTACAGCTGAAGGGAGATGAATGACACAGGGTCATCGCGTGCATCGCTGTGCCCTTATCCCTGGCACACACAGTGAGCTGTGTCAAGCGAAGTCCTTCCCGTTCAGTACCAAGGAGAGGGCAGCCCCCTCCTGCGGGGTCGCTGCTCCTCACCACTGGCCCTTCAAACCCCATTAGCCACAGAACTGACATCCCTGGAAGGTTTGCCCCAACATTTGTAATAATCCCCTCTGCCTTTATCTGCTTCACACATCACTGTGCTGTAATTGAGATTCCCTGGTCCTAATTCCCCACCTTTTGCGTATTTTAAAAGCACTTAACTCCATCCTAAACACGACCAGGAAAGAGCGTCACCGAGACTTCTCAGTATTTAACTTGGTTACATTTCTCATCTTCCTGTTTAACAACATTTTGTCCGACTCATTTGCTAGACCTGAGCTGCTGTTTCACACTTTCCCTCTTTCCCCCCCATTTTATCAAGGGAACTTTCCTCTCCCTGAACTCGGTGGCACTCGTTATTCCGTTTTTGACTGTTTGCTTACTGAGGCTGCTGTTCCGTGCTGAGAGATGAATTGTCATTCTGACTTCAGCAGCCTCTTGCTCCAGCCAAGCTCCATCAATAATTCAGCCAGGCCTCGATAACATTAGCTCTGGATGAATATGACACTCATGCCAATTAACTGGCTGAAAGGGCTCGGGAGATACAGGCAAGAGATTTCTTTTAATTTTTTTAAGCTCTTTTCTGAACTTCTAAAAATTGAGTTAGGCCAATGACTAAAGCACGGAGCAGGGAGTCTGACACAGTTCAAAAGGCGCCAAGAGGCTTAGGCAATTGATGTCCTAAAGCCCATCAGACTCTGTTCCCTCGCTTGCCTCCACCTGCTCTGGCTGATACTACATTGTACATTACTTGGGACAAAGCCTATCCCTGTTCATGTGCTCCTGGCTTAATAAGCTGCTGGAACACGACTGCAGCATGTCTAGACAAACATCTTTGTGGATCTTTGCTTATGAGCAGCCTTGCTTGACTAGCCTTGGGCAAGAGCCAGCTAAATCTCCGACAAAAGTTGCTCAAGTCTTTTAGTTGCCCACCTGGAGACGCTGCACAGATTGCTTCTGAGTGCGCAGTGCTCAATTCCACGAGGCCCCATTAGTTTTTGCCTGTTGGGCATTGCCCAAATTGCCAGGCTCTCTTCAGTCCCCAGCATCCTCGGCCACGGCATCCTGCAGAGTAACAGCCCAGGCATAGATGTGTGGAAGGGATAATCAATCTGCAGACACAATTGCCTGACAGGTGACTGCCATGCCAAATACGTGCTTAAACGGCACGTGGGCCTTGCGGCTGCTCCCAGCACAGGGGTCACTTAAATTTTACCAGCCCCGAAGCGCTCAGAGCTGCCCAGATGGAACTATAGCTGTAGGTGCATAAACTCTTGCTCCCTCTCATCATTAACTCACTGTTAATGAGTGCTTGATTGAGGCGCTGAGCTCTGTCTTCACCTGTCGCAAGGCTCTGAAGTACTTGAAGCTGCCTGTAAAGAACAGTGATTTGGAGTGACTCAGAAACTATATATAGGACCCCATGGACAGAATATGTATGACTTGTTTGGCAAACAGCCTTGTCTTCCTGCTCTCATTGCTGGCCACTCACTGAACGTACACATTTGGAGAGAGCTCAGAGAAACAAGGAATAATTAGCTGTGTGGAGGTTAGTAACAAGTTTGAGGAAGCTCTTTTCCTCCTGGGCATTGCTGTACTCACCAGGGTGGGCGGAAGGCTTGAACTTGTTACGAGTTGGCAGCTGCTCTAAGGCCTTCCTGGACTACAGTCCTGTGCTTGATTCTCATGCCAGGGGAAAGTGCCAGAGGTAGTTTTCTGTCAAGAATGAAGCGCTGAATGGGGTCCAGGTCCCTAAAAGCAGCCTCCATTATTGGTCTGCTCTTTATAGTAAATATACAGGAATCAAGCAACAAAAATGCCTCAATTGCCCTAACTAATCGGTAGCTGTGGAAGAAAGGAGACGGTTACCCAGAGAGTTAAGAGACAAAATGGGTGTAATCTTCTCAACACAATAATACAAAGGAGATCCAGGCTCAGCTCTGCAGCTTCACAATGTTTTGCAAACCCTTACAACCACAGAGGACTGTTCTGAAGGGGGCATTGGGGAAAATGTAGCCAGTCTCATCAGAAAGGGGAGAAAGCAGGGTTGGTACTGACAGCACAGCAGTCCTCTGCAGGAGGCACACAGTGGCTGTACTACCTATGCTGTCTGTAGGGTAACAATTATGGCAAAGCCCAACCCAACCTTTGCAAAAGTCTGCTCCTTCCAGTTTTCTCTCTGAAGCCAAGAGGCCTCCCTCAGGAGCATTTCTGTCTTCTCCTGATGCCACCTAGTGACTGTTTGCAGCCTGTTCACCTTCAGTTCAGAACCTGCTTCAGGCCCTCGGAGCCACCAAGCCACTGCAATCTTTGCAGAGGAAAGCATGGTGCAACTGAGCGGAGCCACTGATGGACAGGAACTACATGATGCTGGCAGAAATCTGCTTGGAAGGCTGTACCAGAGGCAGCAGTTGGACTAGAAAATAGGCTGCATAGCAGGTATTGACTTCTGCCACAGAGGATGACAGAAGCCAGAGCTATTACAATACAAAACATGCAACGGGATCACTCTTTAGAGCTTAGTTTTGATGATAACTTGTTATCCCTGGAGACAAGGAAGAGAAGTCAGCCCATCTACAGAGTGCCCCTGGATGTCTTCTGAGAAGCACAGCAAACTTTCAGGACTCGTTTCCACCCCCACACTCTCCCCAAAGAAGCACGCGGACCCACACTGATGTCACCTTAACCAGAGCCGAGTGTTTAATTGATCGCGAGGGAGCGACAACCGCACAGTGGTTGTGCTGGGAAGATACCCACTGCACAGCGGTGATATGGAATCTTTGAAACAGGAGTAAAGAAGCAGAGGCAGATCCATCTCACAACAGAGCACAACGAAAAACAACTTCTGCATCTGGGGATTCTGGCAGCAACATCAGAAATAACGATGCCTCCTAAGGACCAGCAAATACCCAGCCCGAGGCATCTCAGCATGACCAAGACGAGAGATTTGTCAGCACAACTGACTCCCCAACATCAGGACTTAACAACAGGCAATGGATCTAAGGTTTGTTTTTTATATATA
>NW_010180881.1:0-37592 GCF_000695765.1 Mesitornis unicolor
AGCAGCTGCGTGTGCGGGACCACCGCGGAGGAAGAGGCGCGGGAGTGAACGCAGCCTCGGTGAGTACCGCGGGAACGGTCCGCCCGGCGCGGAGGCTCCGCGGGGGCTCCGGGGAACGGAGTATCCCGGAGTTTCCACTGTGGCTTTAACACCGGCGAACAGGTCGCTGCCGGAACGGTGTGTATTATAGAGAGCAGCCGGTCTCCATCCTGGAAGTACAGGGCATTTAAATGACACCTGAGTCACTAGTGTGTGCTTCTCATTCATGTCAGGTATTATTTCCGTGTTGTTTTTCTCTGCTGGACCGATATCTGTACTTTCTTTGTCATTTCACGCTGCAAATGTAAAACCAACATTAGCAGATTTCAGAATATTGCTATTTATGATAGTAGATTGATGCATGAGACTACTTACTGGATGTGTCCAAATACAATATAAAGGCTTGCCAATTTTGTCTTTAAATTGCTATATTGATCTCATTTCGCAAGGTTAATGTGGTTGACAATTTGTAAAGAAAATAGGAAAACTTCTGTTTTACCTTAGTTACAGAAATGTCGATTGTAACTGAAACGATGAATGAAAAAATCATTCATAAAAAGAGTAAATAGGAAGATGTGTATCCAAAGACCTCATAGAAGTCAATATTGTCAATATCTAACATATGCCTTCCTGCCACACTTTTATGTACACTGGCTACCACTTGAACTTCTTAAGGTTAATACAAGGTGTGATATTCCCAGAACTGTGCACTTTGCCTGTTATAATAGAGTTAACTAGTCTGGCTAAAGAGAGTTCAGAATGAATTAATCAAGCTATAGCATTAAAATGCTTTTATTTTTTTGTAGGCAGTGAATGAAATAAAGCTCTTGCTTTTGCTTCTTTTCTCCTCCAGTGTTCATAGGGGTACTCAGGAACCCTCGTGTTTGGTCGGTGGAAGGGTCCTTACACTGCTTTAGGGATGAATGTATCAGGGCTGTCCAGAGTCACATTTCTCTGCTACCAGCAGCTCAAACTGCAGGTGGTTGAGCTGAAGAGGGAATTTAATTCGCCACTCAGAATCCTAAGCATAATTGTCAAGTAGGTAAATTAAATACAGGAGAGCTTATGCTTCCTTTTAATTTCCTCAGGTATCTGACAACCTTTGCCAGTATGTAACCTCTGCTAAATTACCTCTCTGGTGCTTACTATCGCTGTCATATGCTGGTTGACATGAAATTATTCTGAATGAACAAGAACATTGTGTTTCAGTACCTACCAGCATGTAGTGAAGTATGCTAACTTTTAAATTCTTGAGTAAATGTTGGCCCCGTTAAGATCAACGGCAAAATCCCAATTAACCCCTCTGAAAAGTGGGCTTCTCCATGGGTATTCAGTATTGTTTATAGTGAGTGCCAGCCAACTTTGGTTAGAAATTCAAGTTTAAATTTGGCTAGTGATGGCACTTCTAACAGCTGTCCATAGCACTGCTTTAGAATCATAGGTATGAGCCACATAGCTCTAAATATTTTTTAAAACTCTGTATATAATAAACTGTATTGTACTTTTAAGAGGAGCAGGCAGTTCAGATTTGCCATATACTCCAAACCTTATGGGCAGATTCATCAGAATGGATCATAAATGAGTTAGATTGCAGTTTGCGTATGTACTGTATTTTAATGGAGGTATTTGGACAGTATGGGGGGGGAATATTATCAGATTATGTTGCTTATGGCAAAGAAATTCACGAACTGCTAAATATTTGACTTACTATAGAAATGTCGGCAAACAATTGAGTTATGTTACAGTTTAGTTCTTTGCAACTCATAAGCTTTAATGGGAGATGAAGGAACAGTAGCATCTTTTCTAAAAACCTTGTTGAAATATTACTGAATAATATATTCACAAGATTTAGCTTAATAAACTGACTGAGTCCAGTTCAGTGAGCTTCCGTCATGTCTACAGTTGAATGATTTAGGAAAACCATCTGAAAAAGTTGAAAATTTTCATTAAAGATTAAAACAGTGCTCTAGAGTGTTTGCTGAATTGTTTTTCTTCCAACTTTCTTCCAGACTATAGTAGAATGCAACAATGCTTAAAAGCTGGCCAGTTAGTATTACATGTTAATTTTAAATCTGTGTCTATGGACCTGTAAGAAGCTAAATGGGCACTTACAAGCCCTGTATATAGTCATATTGGCATGACCAACGTAATTGGCAATCATTTTGACTATTTTTTTATAACTAAAAATGGAAGGAGAGCGAGCATATAATGACTTAGAGTTCCTGAAAATTATTATATAGAAAAAAGACTCTTCTATATTTATTTTCAAAATGGTGCATGCAGATACAGTTTTTGGGAAAATAAGCAATTAAATAATGGCGCTACACTTGACTGAAAGTTGTGCTAGCAAGTATAATGAAATTCAGTTCTGAAAATGTCCATTGGTTCTACATATTAGTAAGCTGTTAAGCACAGTTTTGTTTTATTTCTGATAATTACTTTAATCTAGTGTTTGGGTCCTAACTGTTGCCATAGAAGTCAATATTGAAACTCATATTAATGTTAGCACAGATCATACCTGTGCCTTTCAGGTGAAATCCTGTTATGTGTTGAGCACTTTCAACCACTGAAGTGGCATCCAGTCAGGTCCCTGCCTAGAATTTCAAGCACAGAGCAAAATTCACTCTCTGGAAAAATTCTCAATGTAAATAGTCAAGACTGAGACATCTTGCAGAAGGCCGTCTAGGAGGGCAACAGGTGATCTTGGCCTGAAATGTGAGTACTCCATATTTAACAAGGGCACATCGAGCACCTTTTAACAGGGTTAAATGTTAATTGATTCTTTCATAAAGGTACCCAGAAATGAATGACCAGTGCCTTAAGGTTGTATGTTATTTCCCTCTGATGCTGTTTACTTCAGTATTAACCTCAATATTTACTGTCATGCCAAAGAACAGCACTTAATTGCATGTTGTTTGTTCTGTGCTTGTTTTGTTCTTATACCCATTTGACATTTTTCCATTTGACATTGTTTTTAGTCACTTCCCTACTTAGGAAGGAGTGGGTCTGGCTGTTAGAAGCCTCTGGTACGTGACTGTAACACAAGGGCCGGTGCAAGACGTGCGCCATGGCCCAGTCCTGAGAAGCAAAGCGCTGGTCTCTGGGTAGCTGCCATGCCTACGTGACAGAGCTGCTTCAGGTACCTGAGGTGACTGCTTCAGGATAAGCCCGGGGATCTCTGTGTAGTGCTGCATTACAGAGGTGGTGTTTTGCATGAGGACTTGCTACAATGCAGATGCTGTAATGAGTGGTTCTGATACAGAGAAAGCCTAGATGTAAATTTCCTAAAAGGTAATTCTCATTCTTCTGAAGCAGGAGATGCAACTGCGAAAGATTGCACAGCTAAACAGCACTGTTAATTTAAAAAAAATAATTCTGCTTGAAGGCGAATAACACATACATCCAACATATTTTATGCTGAAGCCTTTTGTTATTTTTGTTACAGTTATGCTTCCATGCATAGCTTTTGATGGTGGGATTTGGCAGATAGAAAAAGGAGAATCTGTATGCAAGACTGATTTTTAAAACTGTCCTTCATATTGGATAAAATGTGAACTGATTTTGCCTGTGAAATGGAGAGAGACACTAAATTGCTCATACGGAGAACTAGCTAATAAAGATGCTGATGGCAGAGATACTGGCCACATGTCAGTGAATAAGTAGCACTTCTAGCAAAGCTGGGCTTGGTGTTCCCCCAAAAGTTACAACTGGAAAATCCATGCCTCACGCTAAAGGTTGCATTTATGGGCATGTTTCAACTGGATACCTTTTTATCAAGATGGTGTCCACAGATGTTGGAGGAGTCTTACTTCAGGTGATCTGCCAGACAAACCAAGGACATGGTTTTGCCTCACCAGTGAGCCTGTGAGCTGTTCAGTTGGCTTCATGCTTTTGAGGTGACCCTTTGTTAAGGATATGGGTCCCCAGGGTGGGGAGGAGCAGGGGGTGGTAGTTACCTTGTGGTAGTGAGCTCCATTTGACTGCCTGTGCTGCCTTGCATGGACATATGCAGAGACCCACCATTAAACCAAGGAAGAACAAGAAGTTTTGGTATTCAGCCATGAGGAGAAATTGGAGTAATTGAATACAGTTGAGAAGAAATAGCATAGATATAAAGTACATCAAAGCTATGCTGCCATTCCCAAAATACCTTCTGAATTAGGATCATATGGTGGACAGGTGAACTAGTACAACTTTTAGCATGCTGCATAGTGAAGTGTTGCAGTCCTGAAAGGTGGGTTACTGCAAGGATCATCTTAACCTGTGCACTAGAGAGCTAGGGAACCTGAAGGAAGGAGCTCTCCTGGGTCGTGGAGTAGATGGATGATGGTGCAGTACTGGTGTTCTTACCTCTACATACCATACACAAAATGAACTGAAAAATGCTGTTCAGGCAAGTGCACCTTATGTACTACACCTCGATATGACTGCAGTACTTCTGGGTTTTTTTCACAGTAATCCTGTGTGTAAAGGTGACATGGGATGACATCTATTTTAAAATAAGCTTCTGGACCTTGGCTTTTTTTGGTAATTTGCTTCACTTAATAAAAGACCTGGCACAGATTTGACAAAATTCACAGAATATTAGGAGTTGGAAGGGACCTCGAAAGATCATCCAGTCCAACGCCCTGCCAGAGCAGGATCACCTAGATTAGGTCACACAGGAATGCATCCAGGCGGGTTTTGAATGTCTCCAGAGAAGGAACCACAACCTCTCTGGGCAGCCTGGTCCAGTGCTCTGTTACCATTACAGTAAAAAAGTTTTTCCTCATATTCAATTGGCTGTTCATAGCACACTTTTAGTAGTGGTTTTGGAAATAATCATGTATTTCAGTTTCAAATGTCCTATTTCAGTGTTGCTGTTTCATGTGACACTGTTTAGCAAATCATGTCCTACTTGGTCATATCCAGCAGTGTACATAAGAACCATATCACTCTTTGTCTGTGGCTTTTGATGAATATTTTTAACTATTAACAAGAGTTAGATGAATAAACATTTGATAAACTTTGCAGTACTTTTGAATCTATGTTTTCACTATATTTTATTCATGGTAACTCTGGTGGTATAAAGTTTAAAGAGGTAGAAAGATACAATGTAAGCTTGTTGGTGGCTTCGACTTGTTGACTTTAGTTTGTGCTGTTACCATTAGCATGGGCTAAAGCTCAGGTTAGAAAATTGCTATTATTCAAAAGCAGGTGTTTGAAATGCTTTTCTCTTCTTGGATGTGCTACAAAATGCTGAACTACTCCTTCACAATTCGAAAAGCAGGTTTTGGTTCTTTTGTTTTGTCCTAGAAATTGGACACTTTGCAAGCAATGCCAAGTGTGTTCACAGACATATTTGGACGTTGCTTGAGTGAAGATGAATTGTATCTTGTCTTCAGAGTTGTCTTCTCAGAAGTAAGCTGACAAATAAAAATACCCCTTTTGAGTAATGTGAAATACTTCTGTAAATACACTGTTGCTATTACAAAGATGGCGAGGCTCAGTGGTTAAGATTGTGCAGAGATACACTTGTAAAAGTAAAAGAAACTAAACTTCCATTTTACTTCTTTATTAGTGACTGGAATGAGGCTCCACATTTGGCACAGTGTCTGTTCAAAGGTCAACTAAATTTTCTGCATGTGGTTTTCTATGGTGAAATACTTAGTTTTCAATGCTCGCATAACAAAAATTGCTGTAATTCATGGCACTGTTTAGAGCTTGATGGAAGAGTGAGAAAGGTAATCAAAGACTGAATAAATTCATAGAGTGAATTAGCCACTTCTGTTCCTCTCAGGCAGCACTGAGGCGTGCTCTAACCTGAGAAGGCTCATGTGGTATTAGCATTTCAGCTCTGATGTATGCGGATGGGTGACTCCATTTTGTTTAGTTTTTATTTTTTAGCTCTGATTATTTTGTTTAGTTGTGATTTTGAAAAATCACAGATAGCTCTGCAGTTGTATTTCATTGATACTGTTTGTATCTGGATCTTCCCTGCAGGTTATGTGTGCCAGAGCAGTTATCTGCAGCAAATCAAGCTGTCTTGATTTGAGTGATCTGTGAAGAAGTAATGTGACTCCCACAAGTGGTTTTCCCTTTTAAATTTACCCCTGTTATGATGTGGTACCAAACTGGTAATGCTGCATACTGCCTTTGGTACAGAACCTGTCTCTCAATTTCTATTTCATAAGCTACATTCTTTTGTGCAGAGTTTTCACCATGTGATTTGCTCCAGCTTCCTTTCTTGATGCTTGTCTCTATTCATGTGGTCTTCGTTACTTGTAGCCTTAGACTGTAGCCTGTATTCTGTAGTCTTTGTTACCTGCAGCTGTGCAGCTGCTTCATCACTAGGCCCTTCTCTTACATTGCGCTCCCTTTTCATCGTTGAAACATGATGGTGTAATTTTGCTGTATGTTGGCTAACAAAGGTAGACAACTTTAGATGGACCAGTATGAATCCTCATAGAAGAAGAATTAATGCTGTCCTGTAAAGCTACAGTTCTTTAAATGTTACAAGCTGTCATCTCTCCTCAACTGGAGTACAACAAACAACAAAAGGTACTTGATGATCTTTAGACTGTCATGATAGTCCCTCTCCAAGATATGCTGGCAGCCTGAAACACCTTGTGGGTGCGAGCATTTCATACTTTTAAAGATGCTGTGTATGATCTTGTCCAGCCTTAAATATTGAAGGACATGAGAGAAAGGGTGCTTTTGATGCTTACACCTTTGATTCCATAGAGAAAGTTCTTAATTTTTTTCTTGGCTTTGGCAGAGAAATGCATCTAAGATTGCTGAGTTTCCTTATGCTACTAAAAGTTGGATCTCTCCCGATTCCGGTTCTCACCAGTCAGTCCAGCTCCTAATGAGATCCTTATTTTCTTTTTTTCTCCAAATCCCTACGCCAAACAATATGGAAGGTGGAATGATAGGTTTGCTGCTCTTATTGTCAGCTGTGCTGTTGCTGCTGGGATGGAAACACTATGAAGACTGAAGGATATGAGATGTAGAAATTACACCAAATAACAAAAAAATTAGAGAAGGGAGTGTTTTGAAAAAAAGGCAGAACTCAGAAGAAAGAGATGCTATAAAAGCTATGTGCACCTGTGCATTTAGTGTTAGAGATGACCTTCTGGAAAGTTATGTTACAAAATGCCTAATTAACTAAGAGACAGCACTGTTTTCCATTTAGATCTGTTGTAGCAAGGGACATTTCATTTATGCTCCAATATTTAATTTTGCATATGCAATGTATTAATAAGACAGATACTGTCATATCAATAGGCACTGGTACAGGGTTAGTTGCTCATGCAGGTGTTTGAGTGGAATATTGAATCTTAACATTTTATATTGCAACTCCTCCAGGAACTCTATTTCTAACAGGAAAATGGCAAACAAGGTTAGTGTGAGGCTGATTCAGAGGGTAGTTTAGTCTGACCAATTTAGAGAATCTCTGGTAAGGCTTTGGCTTTGCTTCGGGTTGTTTAAGAACAACCATTGAGAAACTGAAAAAGTAACCCATAGATAGCTGATGACATGCTTCTGACCTTGCAGACTTGTAGTGCTTGGAGTTTAGCAAATCCTTTAAGCCCTGGTCTCGAGGAAAACTCAGTGGTGGGGAACAAACTGAGTGCAAGGTGACTTCCTTTAGTTTTCTGAGGGCCACTTCCCTACTACAAGATGTTTTGTGTCACAATACAATATTTACAATTATGTACAATTTGTGTTACAATACAATATTTTCCTCTGTGTTCACATGTTGCCAAGTACATTTTGAGTTGAAGCAGGATCAAGTAATAAGTAACAATCATTGTTACCATATGTTCTCACAGATAAAGCAGACCTACTATTCTGCTGGTTTTTATCATATTTTTCATTTTTATTGTCTCATGGTATTTGATAGTATATGCTTCCTAAAGCCTGGGGTAATTTCAGCACTGAAAAGAAAACATCCATTTTTGGATTTGTGAGTGCCTGCTGACTTTATTAGCAATCAGATCTGCAGTGTTTTGAAGGAAATGTATTCATTCCACGAAATGCCTAATGTAACCAGAAGTCATCACTGGGAAAAGCTGTAGGTAGTCACTCTGTAATTCTACCACTTCTTCTCTTTCACCTAGCATCCAAAATAATTCACATCTAAGTTCTACATGCAGACTGAAAATCCAAGCCCACTCCAGCATTTTATCATTGCTGTTTGTGTTGTCTGTGCAGTGATAGAAATGACAAAAATCTTTGTATTTAAACTAGTCCATGCTGAAAAATGTAGGAGCCTTGCCTTTAATATGAGAAAAAGAAGTGGAGCTTAATGGCCTGTGGAGCATGGTAAATTAGTACAGTGAAGCCAGGAGGTAAGTGTGCACTGTACACAGAAAGGATCCTGTGGAATTTCGACTGTTAACTAAAGGTATCTCAATACCTTTGCAAAATATTGGGACAGTGTTTTATTACTATCAAAGCCTATAATTTCTGTACTTATGCAAAATAGCTTGCAACATATGCTCAGTATATTATTTACTGTAATGTGGGTCATCAAGTATGTTACAGTCATGCCACATACCATGTCAAATAATATGTTTGATAAGAAGTTTCTTGAAGTGATGAGTTGTGGTTTTCAACTTGTATATAATTCCACATGGAGAAATGATATGGGTTTAACATTTGAAGGTAGTTTATGTCAGTTAATTCAGTGTAGAATTTTATAAAATGTATTTCAGAACTAATTTTACTGTTGAAAATGTTCCATTTTTTCAGTTAAAAGGGAAAAATATTAATGAATTGTGGGAATTTTTAAATGAAATCTAGATTTTTACTGTCATTATAAAAATACTTTTGCAGGTGAGCAGAATTTCAGTTATGTATAAAACTATTTTATGTATAGTAAAATGCTGATTTTATTCAAACAAATGCACTGTAATACTATAAGCATCTTGTACTCTGCAATGAGCATGGTTTGGATGGACAAAGATGCAACAGCCTGGAGGATGTATTGGGAGAGAATACAGCCCTATTCACAGTGCATACATGTAAAAAAAGAAAAGTTGAATGTCTCAGTCTTCAATCTGTTGGATTGGTCTAGAAAATCATAGCCAGATAGTTTTCATCGTCTCTGAAAATTTCATCTAGTATAGGATATATTGTTTTGCTTATGTCCACAAGTTCTGCTTGCTCTTTTTCTCTGAGAAGTTCTTGTGCTAGCATGCGGTAGAAAATGGACTTGGCAGTAGATGGTTTCTGAGTCAAGACTGAACCCTCTACCATTTGTGTAAGAGAACACCCACACATGTACGGCCCTGATCTTAGAGCTTCGGTCTGCAATCATAGTTTTGAGGTACTATGAGGCAGATCATGCTGCCTAACTGAGAGCAGATAGAACAAGACTAAAGCACAACAGGGGAGCAGGAAGAGGTATAAATAGTGTGGAAAATGAAAATTATTTCAGACATGGAAGAAGGATACCGAACCTGGCATTAGGAATTAGTACTGAGGGACGGTGGAGTTAGAGACAGGAAGCATTTGAGAAGGACAAGCTTGTTTGACAAGTTAGATATGGAGGGACAAACTGATATCCAAAAACCACTGACATTCCCAGGAAGAGGCACTGAGGTGGTACTAGGAGTGGGAGCTGGCAAGACACCAGGGCAGTAGGAGGAAGATGCATTGGAAGAGACAATCCTGTCCCTCTCTTCCTCACTACGTATACTGGAGTCATGAAGCCAGGAAAGCAAGTTAAGAAGGGGAGAAACTCAAGGCTAGGGGCAGAGATTGGTACTGCAGTGGCAGAAGGCTTGGAAGGAGCTAGATCTGACTGGGAATTGTGAATAGTACTGAAAGAATGGAGAGTGGAAACAAGTGAGAAGAAGCAGCTGATGTCTGGGAAAAGAGGAAGGGAACAGAAGGTGGTTCATAATGTAGGAGCTCAAGGTGAGAGAGACTATTGCCTTTGCTAGTGCACCAGTCATACATGACCTTGTGGAGTCTCACCAGTCTACTGCTGTCAGGAGGTATTTGTGAAGATTTCTGGTGATGGTTTATTTTCCTTCAGGGCTTAAATGTATAGGATGACAGTCTGCCACTGCGCTAACCAATTCAGCCCCACTGACATGGAGTTTTGCAGTGGACTTTAAAGATTTTAGTTGCTTTCATGACCCATTTTGAGCATGTATAGTTAAAACACTGATGTACTGATCTTAAGACAATGGTGTTTGTTCATAGAATCATAGAATACCAGGTTGGAAGGGGCCACAAGGGTCATCTAGTCCAACTTCTCAAGCTAAAAGTATAGTTTAAATGAGACGAGTCAGCACCCTGTCAAGCTGACTCTTAAAACTGACCAGTGTAGGGGAATTTACCCTGGAAGACTGTTCCAATGTCAGATTGATCTCATGGTAAAAAAATTTCTTCTGGAGTTCAATCGGAATCTCTCCAGAAGCAACTTGTGTCCATTACGCCTCATCTTTTCCGTGTGACTGCTCGTGAAAAGGGAGTCTCCATCTTCTTGGTAGCCACCCTTTATGTGCTGGTACGTGGTGATAAGGTCCCCCCTAAGCCTTCTCTTCCCAAAGCTGAACAGATCCAGTTTTTTCAGCCTTTCTTCATACAGCAGCTCTTCCAGTCCTCTGATCATCCTTGTGGCCCTTCTCTGAACTCTTTCCAACCTGTTCACATCTGTTTTGTATAGCAAGAAGTACTGAACACAGTACTCACGGTGTGGTCTGACCAGTGCCAAGTAGAGAGGGATAATGAGTTCTTTCTCTCTGCTGGTGACGCCCTTTTTAATGCAACCTAGCATCCTGTTGGCTTTCTTTACAGCTGCAGCACACTCTGCTCGTGTTGAGCTTGTCATCCACCAAGACCCCCCCAGGTCTCTTTCCTCAAGGCTGCTCTCTAGCCAGGTGGAACCCAGTCTCAGCTGCATTCTTGGATTATGTATTCCCAGATGCAAGACCTTACATTTGTTCTTGTTGAACTTCCTAAGGTTCCTGCTAGCCCACTCATCCAGTCTGTCCAGGTCTTCTTGGAGGGTGGCTCTCCCTTCTGGAGAGTCAACTACCCCACTCATTTTGGTGTCATCAGGAAACTTCATCAGGGAGCTCCTGACTCCAACATCCAGATCACTAATGAAGATATTAAATAGTGTCGGGCCCAATATTGATCCTCGAGGGACCCCACTTGTGACTGGTTGTGAGTTAGAGAATGAACCATTTACTACCACCCTCTGGGAACAGCCCATCAGCCAGTTCTCCACCCACTGCACAGACCACTTATCTACGTTCTAGTTTGTTAGTTTTTCAAGGAGGAGGCTGTGGGGGACCATGTTCAAAGCCTTGGAGAAGTCCAAGTAGACAATGTCCACTGCTCACCCCACATCAACCGAATGGGTCACTCTGTCATAGAAAACAATTTGTTCTTCATGGGTTCTTCATTGTGCTGACCTTCAGAGGGTATTGTGTAGACACAGACAAAATCTAGAGAAAATTTTATGTTCCTCATGCAGAGAAAGGAAAGAAGCATACACTTGAATTTCCAGAAGGCTTCATTTAATGCACTGGTTTAGTTGGTGGAATCAGTTTTTGCTGGACTGCAGGCAAAGGAGAAGGATTTCTCATATTCTTTTGTACAGACAAATGAGAACATTTATGGGTGTCTAGAAGAGAAAGATTCTGAAGCTAACAGATATGGCTGGATAACTGGAGGTATTTGAAGTATATAGCTTCAGAGAGAGGAGTTCTTTGTTCAGGGAATAAATCTTAGGAAAGTTTAGGACCTGCTGAGTCCTTTCATGTGAGTGAATCAGCCAGTTATAACTCGTTATAAAGACTATTTTTGTAGAGGAGAATGGGGTTCTGGAAACTTCTAAAAAGATCAGGTAAAAAAGAAATAAAAGTATGTATGTTAATGAAGGACACTTGAGTATCCTGAAATACTACTGGAATTGCTAGAGCATAAGAGGTACAGAGCAGATGAGAGGACACCTCAGTAATGGTGATGACGTGTAGATGATAAAATGTGGGAGGTCAGCTGTCACTTGTAGTCACAGTCCCAGGGAGAAGCATCTACCACAGTTCACATTAGAAGAGAACCATACTGCAGAGGCACAAACCCGGCAAACTGCCAGTGAGTGTGGAAGTATCATGCGATGAAAAATGAAAAGCAGGTGTTTGAGAAGACGTATATTAAATACTGCAAAGCAAACTGCAAAGCAAACTGAGGAGATCAAAGGCTTCAATGTGTGCAGCCGAAGAATGTCTCTGGGGAACACAGCCAGCAGCAATGTTGCTGTTAACAGAGGAGATTTATATTGGTGAGTCTTGGAAATTTTAAAATAAATTAAGAAGAAATAGCCATAAAAATCAGCATCAGTATTGGAGTACAATTTTGGAGACCGACTACAGGAAAATTTGAACCTGTGGCAAAAAACAAGGCTAGTAGGATACAAGAACATTCTTTCTATGTAGATAAAAGCCCAAGGAAGCATCCAGATATCTCTATAATAAATACTTCTGCACAATTCTATTTGTTTGTAAAGTTTAGCTATTCATTAAATTTGATAAATACATTATTAGCAGTGAAAACTGTAAATGAATGTAGCCTGGGAGGCCTGTGAAATACTAAGTTTCTGTGTGTATTTGAAGACAAAGGATGTCAACTGCTTGCTGCAAAATCTAGGTATAAGGCAGTACCAGAATGGCATAGTGCATTGTGATAACTATTATTTCCACTCTGAGCCCCTTGGCAGTGAAGAGATTAATTAGAAAAGTGAAGAAGCCGTAGGAAAGGGTACACTTGATGGTGGCCGTAGAGAAGAAAAATGATAGGGTATTCCATGTATGCATAGGTATTAAAGATCTTGAAGGCAATGAATCAGGAACAAATCAACATAAGAACAATCATGCAATGATACAGGGACAAAACAACCCACTCATGCTAAATTATGTCATTTCCAAACCCTCTCTTAACAAGCATATTCATAATGTTAGATGCAAAATTTGGTACTGGAAAGTCAGATAGGACAAGGAGGGCAGCTAATTAATGCCTTCCAACACTCTATGCAGAAGGCAGCATTTCAAAAATGCCTGCTGATAGATTGTCTGCGCAAGACGTATCGAAGAACAGAGGTCTTGAAATAGCAGAAAATCTCACCCTCTTACAAGATTGAATGCCACTAAAAAGCTATAGTGATAATCATGTGATATTGGGGACATTTCTAAATCACAGTCGGATCCAAGTCATTAGAGAGCAGATGAATGAGAACAGTTGAGCACTGGAACAGATTGCCCAGAGAGGCTGTGAAATTTCCATTCTTGGAGAAACTCATAACTAGCCTGGATATGTCCCTGAATAACCAGATCTAACTTTGAGGTTAACCCTACTTTGAGCAGGGGGGTTACTAGGTTATCTACAGAGGTCCATTCCAGCCTAGTTTTCTTCTGTGACTCTGGGAATTACTGTGGTCTGGAAAGGAGAAATCCAAGCATATCCAAAAATGTGAGCAAGAAAAAAGGGCTGAAAGCACTAATCACCCCAGAGGAATTGAAACACAGAGTAGGGGTAGCAACTTACCAGCTATATAGCAGAAATAATGTCATCTCTGTAAGAACTTGACAGGGGAAGAGATTCTATTGTATGGTCCAAGAACGGCCCCAGAAGTTTAGAAAATACAGACACAGTTTACCTTGAAATAGAATTAAACGTTTCATGGGGAAATACCTCTACAGGATATGCTGCATGAGCTGAGGGCATTCCACTAGTAGTGTACACAGCAACATGTATGAAAACACAACAATACACTGTCAGCTGTCTTATAAACATTACTCCTTCCATCTTGCTTCTTCATCCTTCAAAACATACGATATGCTGAGCTACTGAAAGCAGAAAGTAAGTTTTAGAAGTCTTTCTTTAAGGTAAAAACTGCCAAGCCATCGAAAGGAAACACACTGGCTCCTCGTCTGTGGGGTCTTAGTAATACTGTCTCTCACCCAACAGCATTAGTTTGGAGGTGAGTTAGTCATTAGTGAAGCATTTATACTGCAGTGATGAGCACCAAAGGAAAAGCCATGTAAGGAAATGAATAAATCTATATACCATGCAAGGTTTGATGTATGTAGAATAAATGAAATCCACTAAATACCAGTGATAAAATAAAGTTGATTCACTTTTCACTCAGTGGGCATTATTCATCTTGAGAAACCCAGTGAAGAAGGATTCCAATAGAAAAAGAAGTGTGAGGACAAAGAATTAAAAATTGTAGTACCTATCCCTGAGAAGGCTAAATAAAGGTTACCCAAGCAGCTTCTAACTTCGGAGTTACCTTTATAATCTGGAGAGTCTTTAATCATCTGACTTTATTACATGAATTTAGTTTTATTAATGTAATTTTAAGAGACTCTATATGAGATAAGGGAACCAGGAGTTTGCAAACACAGGAAAATGCCATTTGTTTTTGTTTAAAAGATCTTTTAATATCATTGAACACAGAGTTTTTGCTAAAAATATAATCCATTATTAAAATCAAACGTGGAAAGTCAAAACAATGCAGAAATTCAAGAGCTTCAGGCTGCAAATAAAATTTTCAGAAAGCTAAAGTGGATATACTTAGGATACTATTGAGAGCTAATATTAAAGTGGTCTTAATGCTACTGAATAGTTAAAGCCCATCAGTCTTAAAGAAGGTGGCAATATGACTGCCAGTCTATTAACTTTCACATTTAATGCTAGTTCATGAAGAACTCTCATTTTCTCTGTAGATCAGGTGCATTAGCCTGATGCAAGAGGTACACCTGTGCTCTTCATCATTTGCTTTCTTTTAAGATATTTTTTAAAGAGTTGATTGCACACCCTGCAAGAGAAATGCAGTATTACTAGTGCATGAGTTAGCAGCTGTAACTGGGAGCACTGCCATCTTGTTAGTGAGACCGAAGTGTGTCAGTACTCAAATTTTTCTGTGACAGGAACTAATACAATATGTGATCTGCTATTCAAAGTAGTTAGAATATGGGATACTGTAGAATAACAAAGATACTTAGTTGGTTTACTATGCTTAAGACAACTCTAGTGTTATAGGTTTTCATATCTTTTGTGTGCACAACAAAAAGAGAAGAATATCATTCTGGTGAAATCCTGTTTGGTACACTGACTTGCTCAGATTCTTCTGAATACCAGTGCAGTATAATTATGTATGACAGAACTCCCAGTTAATAGTAAAAAAAAGAGAGAGAGAGGCTTTTGGTGAGGGAGGGAACCACTTCAGATAGGCACACATTCATTTGAAAACTGTGGAAAACTGTCTTTCCTCTTTCTCCTTCTTGTCTAACTTGTACACTGTTACTCCTGCACAGTTTCCACTTTCTTAATTCTGTTTGACATTTCAGCAAGGTGTTATCTGGAATCCCAGGGTACAGTTGACCATATGAGAGTGGAAAGGGTGAGAAAGTGGTTTTGGCATTCTTAAATGTTGGTGAATGAGATGGTTTTTGTTGTTTGATTAAAGCAGCATTTCCCAAATTGTTTTCCATAGCATCCTCATCCTAAGTGAACTTAACTCTTTAGGCAAACATAGCAAATAAGAAGCACTCCCACACAGACAGGAGAAATGTAGTACTTCTCCAAGTACTCTACAAGATTACTTGTGCCATGCAGCTTTTCCCAAGACGAGGAAAAAGAAAATCTATCTACCTACCACATGGAGGTAGATAGAATTGGCTTTTTCTGTAGCTAGGAGATACACTCTTAAAGTGTGGTCTGTGTATATGATGCAAATTCCTGTCACTGAAACAAGGTCCCTATTCCGTCCGCTTACAGATCTTGTATCGCCATCCTGCTTTGAGCCAATCTACTTGGCTGGTAATAAAAAAATCCCTCTCTTCTATGTTTTTCCTCCCATAATTACTACCACCCTTGGGCAGAACTCTCTGTTTTAGGAACTGGGAAACAGTGTGTAATGGAGATTTCCATAAACAAGTCAAAATAACTTAAATCACTGGCCTGAAATAATCCATTTAAATCAGTGGTTATGCAGACTGGGATGTGAGCATCCCAGCATTTTATGCAAGAAAGCAGAATGGTAAAATACAATAAAGGTGGGTGACAAAATTAATCTCCTTAGTGTCTAATGAGGAGACTTGGCTTTTCTCAGGTGCTCCCTGCACTGAGGCTGTGCATGGTGGCCTCAGAAACTGTAATCACAGAATATTTGGAGTTGGAAGGGACCTCAAAAGATCATCCAGTCCAACACCCCTGCCAGAGCAGGATCACCCAGACTAGGTTGCACAGGAACGCATCCAGGTGGGTTTTGAATGTCTCCAGAGAAGGAAACTCCACAACCTCTCTGGGCAGCCTGGTCCAGTGCTCTGTAACCCTCACAGTAAAAAAGTTTTTCCTCATATTCAGACTGAACCTCCTATGCTCCAGCTTGCACCCATTTCCCCTTATCCTGTCATTGGCTGTCACTGAGAAGAGCCTGGCCCCTTCCTCCTGACACTCGCCCTTTACAAATTTATAAACATTAATAAGGTCACACCTCAGTCTCCTCCAAGCTAAAGACACCCAGCTCCCTCAGCCGCTCTTCATAAGGCAGATGCTCCACTCCCTCAGTCATCTCTGTGGCTAGCAATCTAGCAATCCAGGGAAGGTAGATGCCAGCAACCCTTTCTGCTTTTTCTGGCCAAGCAGCCATGTGGGACAGGGATGTGCCTGTAGCAGTGATGCTGCTCTGAGCTATGCTGTCTTGCTCTGGTGCTGGCGAGGGCCAAAAGTTGCCAGCCCAGTGTAGCACCGAACACAGAAAACTGCATCCTTCCTTTCCTCTCACTGCCTCAGAACGTCTCATCGCCACTCTCAGGTGCACATCTGCCCACTCTCAAGCCTGGCACAAAGGTGACTGGTTGTCCGTCTGCTGTGCAGTCACGCTCTGAGATTTTTGTAATGTAATTGTTTTGAGAGTCACAGGCATGAAAGCTCTGTGAGCACAGATTTAAAGAGTGGGCTTGACTTGCTGACACCCAGGTGCAGGTTGAGCACAAGTTACTGTGCTGTGCTCATAGAAAGTGAATGGTAAAAACCAGCCAAGTTCCCATGAGTAGGCTCATCCTCATGTGGGTGAGAGGAAGAAACACATCTGTGCTGTTACCATGTTAGTTACTGTACCAAGTACTTCTTCCAATTGCAAAAAAAGAGGATACCCTTAGTAGGCATAGTGATACTGGTTTTAAAACTACCTAAACTCTCTGACATCACACTTATTATATTAAAGTCTTAATTCTTACTTGAAAACAGTTGATTCATATGAAGTCCTCTTTGTACTATCAATGTAGTGAAGAGTGACCACAGTGAAGATGAGAATAGGACCTAATGCAAAGAATAAGTAAGGTCGCTTTGCATTAATCTGTTAGTGAAAAGGAGTAACTATAGGACAGTAGGTATAAATGTAATCCATCTTTGTTTCAAAGTCTTTTAACTGCTGGAATACTATAATTGGTCCCAATGGTAAATGAGAATGTGGCCCTCCGTTTTCTTAGTCCTGTGACTAACAAACTGCACAAGAACTACACACTTTTATGAAGGTTTAAGTTTAATCTTGGAGACTTTACAAACTCATACCAATTCTGCAGGTTTTTTTTCTGATACTTTGCCCTCCACAGCTGTAAGGGACATTAGATGTAAAAGTGCCTCTTTGTGCCTGACAGTTTCCTACTGCAAAACAATATCTTAAATAAAAAGCAAAGCCAGTAGTTGAAGCAGAACATAGTGTCAGCACAATTAGGTAACAGGGCTGAGATAATCTCCCCAAACCAGGAATTAGAAATTCAAAGCTGAAACCTCATTTTTAACTTTTCTTTTTGACTGCATATCAAGGAGAGCCTAAAGCACAGTCTGTTTTTCCTCTAAAGTATGGTATTAATTCCATCATGTTTGCTTGTGTGTATTTCTGCATGTGTGCGCATATATTGCATTTCTGTAAACCAGGCTTTTTCAGTTATCTCATCCCTGACTTGCCTCTGCAGGTCTTTTGTCGGAGGTTGATGAGATGCCCGGTAGGTGGCGTCCTTTTAACACAGTGCTGCTATCGCTACATGTTTTTACCTTAAAAGCATTTTTTCTGAAGAATTTAAACTGGTTATCACAGAGTCGACACATGCAGAAGTTACACTGTTGCAAGGACTTAAAGTCAAATATCTGAAATTTGGAATCCCCAAGCTTCAAAAAAATGTGTATTTGGGAACCTAAATGGAGGAGAAAGAGGGAGGATGTGATCCCTCATTGGTTCAGCGCAAGTTTCTGAGGGAATTCACAACAAGCTAAAGATACACTGAAACCTACTGAAACCACTTTTGCAATTTCTAACTTAAGGACTCCAAACTAACTTAAGGACTCATTTTTGGAACGTGATGATTAGGACATTATGTTTACATTTGAGCAATTGTCGACAGAGATTGTGACATCGAACTGTCTGCATTTAATTACCTCATCTTGTTCATTTTTAAAAGATGTTTGGTTTTTTTCTTCCTAAGAAATAATCCTGAAGATAGCTGGGGAAGTGGGTGTTGTTACAAACCCCTCTCTGCTTATGTGTTTGCACATAATTCTCCATATGAATGGTGTAATTGGATTTAGTTTGAATAGGCAGGTGCCTCAAGCTGTTAGTGTTTGGGACAAGACATCAGTATCAGGTACCAGCTGTCCATTCAGTTAAAACATTATTCTGTCTGAAAGCACATAGACAATTCACAGACTGGCTGCAGGTAGGAAAAAAATAGGCTTAAAGTGTTTGGGAATGTGTAGTGGATCAGGATACTGAGCAGCCAGGGGTGTCTTGGGAAAGCATTTCCAGACATCTGTTCTTCAAATTGAACAGCTACCTCCTAGTCTGTCTTCAGGTTCACCTTACCTGGAGGAGAAAAGTGGCAGGAATCTGCTCCAGTTCATCATGACTGGAAGCAACCCAAAAAATGACAGCTACTGCATAATAATACAAGATCTGAAATAAACATATTTGGTAGCTGAGGAAGCCTCACCAGTTCTAAAGCCCTCTTTGCACAGAATGGGATTGACAGATCTGCATCAAATGGAACATTGACTGTGATTTTTGGAAGCATTTGTCTCCAGTTGACTTCACTGAAGTTTGTGAATTACGGTGGGGATAAACATGCCATACTGTTCTTTGCTTATCTGCAGTGGATCAAATCGTATCTCCAAGTCCTAGTACTGTATCAAGTCAGTTATCCTGTTCATTTACATCAGATTGTCAGGTCACTCTGTGTCCTAGTTTACTGGGACAGAATTTTAAAGCCAGTTTTCTGTGATTTTGTAAGGACTACAGCCCTCTGTTTCATGGGAACAAAGCTGATAAGACATTTTGGCCAGCCCTGGTATGCAGGTCGCTGTAGTGCTCATATTTCTATTTCAACCCATGAAACTCCGTTCCTTTTCCCAGCCCCTCTCCCTGAGTGGGATAAAGCAACTGTATAAACCATGGCACTGAGAAGTAAAGTTTAAAAAAGTGAAGTTGAGATACTAACCCATTTTCATTCCTTCTGTTATTTAAGTGAAAATTTATTCTGAATGTATATTTCATCCCAAGTTGTGTCAAGGATGTTGTTTTAAGGAGCATAGGGCTCTTTTAATATTGTCTATTCAAGTTTGCTTAGTGTTGGGCGTCTCACATATAGACTGATCAAAGAGTCCATCCCTGTAATTTCTTCCATTTTTGTCTACTTTGCCCAGGACAATCTGTCTTTACAGAGACAAAACTCATCCAAAAGACAAAAAATTAAAAAGATAGTGGATTACTACTCGTGAATATTTAAAGTGAAATAATATTTCCAGGACTAGGAAGATCCCTTTTAGAGCAAGAGTATGGGGAAACTCTTCCTGGTGGAAGTGTTGAGAAGCAGTACCACATTAAATGAATGTGGCTGAGGATTACTGTAGTAATCTTCTACCCAGGTGTGAACTGCAAAAGCATCTTCCTGAGTCTGCAGACACACCATCTCAGTTTATCTTCTGTGAACCGTAACTTTCCCAAGTTGTACCAGAGTGAAATTCAGATGATAGCTTCATACCCATCCTTCAGAGTGTGAGTGGCAATATATGAATTTATAAAACTTCTGCTACTGTTTTGAAAAAGTTCAGAGGAGCTGTATTACTAAGGTTAGAGAAAAGACCACAGTAAACAAAATTGCAGACTTGGATAGACTGATAAAATCTTTTAAAATAAGTAGGATGTTGGAGGAAAGTGAACGGGCAAAATTCCTTCTCCCTTTGAGCTTACAGCAGGGGTGGAGGTTCAGTATTTGATATACACTTTGGAGAGATAGAGATGATAATGCAAAGAGCAGCCTGGGGCAGTGCTCTCTTAGATGTCACAGCATACACTGTCACAGAAGACAGATGTGTTTCTCTCAGCACTTGGTGATTGATGCTCTGAAGTTGCTTTAATGACTCATCTTCACTGTTGTTGTTAAAGCAGTAGGTGTCTGGTAACAAGGACTGCTTGCAATCATAACCCAAGCTCTGTGGCAATTACTCAACAAATCGGCAGCCTAGTTGGTGCATCTGTCACGGGTTAATGTGCAGACACAGGGATGCCCCTGGTTCCCCAGGGATGTTTTGAGTCTTTGCGTGTTGGAGTTTGCTCTTATATTTAACTGAGAGGTGGGCAGAACCAGACACTGCCAACAGGTACCTGAGGAGGGCCATGTAGGGAAGTTTCCTTCCAATAAAAGGTGCCCTTTATTGCTGTGCTATTAAGTGGTCCGTAGGACTGACATCCCACATACTTAGGCAAAGTGAGATCCAGTTTGAAGAAAGGAACAGTCCTTGAAGCACTTTGGTGCATTATTAATTTTGTCAGATTCTATGAGAAACCTTTATCCCCATGTATTATTACAGTGTCTTTAAATTATACTGTTGACAGTCTCAGAGTGGTTGGAGACTACTCTTCAGGACTCTTCAAACACCAAAACACTGTTTCTGTCTCAGAAGATTAACCAGCTAAGCCAAGAGAAAGATGTAGTCAATGTTGATAGAAACATAGCTAGTTAGGATGGTAGGTGATAGGTTAATAGTGACCTATTCAGTACTACTACAAGTTTATTTGGAGTGTTTCTTTCCTGCCAGATGTTTCAGAAAATGCGACGAAGTTTAATTATATGGTTACAGAGTTAATTGAGAAATTATAGCAGGCACTGAGGGAAATTAGGAACTGTAATCAGGAAGGAAAAGGTTTTTATAGATCAACTTTGAAAACAGAAGTGTGAGTAAAACTAAGAGACAAAAGAGGATGAAAAGAGACAGTTGGATGAACTAAGTAGGCTTCTGACACAGCATCAGCCAATATGAATAGAGAAGACATAGCAGAGATCAGATACTAGATTATAGCAAACATGAGTGCAAAAGAAATCCCAATATTAGAAAATACAGAAGAGATAAGGAAGATAAACTGATGCAAGTACATGGGAAGTTTGAAGCAAGAAAAGTAATTTTGAAAAGGATCCAGAAAAGAATTATGAGTCATTGACTTTAAGGGAGGATGAGGTGAATAGGTATGGGTCTTTAAGACATGTCACAATAAAAATCTCTCTAGACAGCTAAATTCTGGAGAGTGAGTCTTGAAAGGAGTTGCAATAAAGAGCTGCACTTGATAAACTGACCAAAAAAGAGAACTGTGTAGGCAGTAGTAACTTTTATGGCTTTCATCCAGTGATTTTTTTTCTCACCTAACGTTTTTTTCTTCTAATCTTTCTGCTTGACTGTAATATTTCTTTAGAAACACATCTGTATTTGGTGATTGCCTAGATAGGTTTGTGGTTGTTGGACTGTTGGATTGGCATTTGACTACACGGTAGTTTACTGGTTTTGTTTTCTATTTTGTTTGTTTGTAAATGTCCCCGAGTTTTTTCTCCTGCTTTGTATCCCTTAGAACACAAATTTTGTAAAGCAAAGCAAGCTTGAGGAGTGCAGTAGTATCTGCCTTATAATCAATATTTGATCCTATATTTTGCTTTTGAACCTAGTAACTTGAAGTACCTTTCAGTAACTATCCTGTTACAAAGAAGAGCTGCTGATGGTACAGTTACAAAGCAATGCACGGTTTGGAGATGCACATGTTTACTTGAAGTAGTGCATGTTTTCATAATATGAAGCAGTCTGGGTATTTAATAATTATTACTGGCTAGACCAGGTTAGGTGTGTCATGATCTTTGTTTTGGGGATGCTTTATCTGGTTCCTACTTACATACATGACTTGGTATATGGGCATGTCCTCAGGATCTAATTGTCCTTCAGCTGAAATCGCCAGTAAGACCAACACAGTTATAGTAATCAGTCCTTAATAACTCCTTACTATACCCAGAGTGGATAATAATCCTGATAAGAAATTACTGATTTCATTATTGGTCTATCAGTCAGGAAATACACAAGGTCCAAGTTAACAAAACAACTGAGCAGTTCAGAACGCAGCCTTCCATGGCATACTTTGTGCCATGTTTAATTACATTTTCTGCAACTATCTGCCTATGAGATTGGCAGCACATATGCAAAACCCACTTAAAACTAATTCATCACAAACAGACAGAGGTAATGAGCTCATTTCTATGGAAATCTTTCATAGAATTGTTATTGTTGCCCGCCTACCAACGGATTTGTAAAAATATTTGTCCAAATTTAATAGCTTCTCATTTATCAAGGAAGATTGAAAAAATAATAGCATAAAAACACATAGGAGGTAATTGATTCACAAATAAGCTTCGCTTTCTGTGAGATAATTGATCTGACCTTAATTCAGAAAAAAATGTTATTAAATCAGTGCTAGTTGGTAGCAAATGTAAGGGAGAAAAGCATCAACTATAAGACCAATAATTATGTGTCTTGTGTGTTGCAATATTTCATCAATGCAAATCTGTTAATCCTTCTGAAGGTGATTGCACTTACATTTGATAATACAATGCAAAATACCTTTGCCTTGAATATGATGATCTACCTGAAAAACACCGAACCAAGAAAAACAACTCTAAATCTATTCCTATTTGAGGTTTGCATGAGCTCTCATTGCTTCTGAGGCTAAAGGTATGCATCAGAATATTTGTCTGGAAAATTAGATGGGGAGTCAAGCTCAGAAAAGAAGGCTTGAAACACACAGATGAAGGGACTCATCCAAAAGCATTAAGTGATACATATACATTCTTTCACTTTTCCTTTGGGCACTGTAGTGCCCCATGTTTCTTCAACTTTTCTTCTTTTTACAAGCAGAATTGCGTCTGCCATTGAAGCTATGTCTCAGATCTGAGAAGGTCAAGTGGTGAGCTGATTTGACACCTGATGTGTCAGATGGTGGTTTCATCTGATTTCAAGGTTTTACTGACTTCAGGACTGTTGAAATAACTATAGAAAATCAGTAAAGAATACAAGAGTGTAGATATGGTAGTCTTTATCCAGTATCAATACTGAATCAGTACTTCAGGGATCTTTAATGGCTAAACACAGACAGCAGTGGAAAATGAGACTCTTATCATTAGTAAGTGGTAATTAAGGACACTACTTATTTATTGTATTTGCTTATTTCTTTATGAGATTATTGGTGATAACTATACTGTCTAATGATAATTCCACACAGAAAAACAACTTGCAAATGTTTCATTCCTCCCCTGGCATCCTCTGATCCAGTCAATACAAGGCAGTAGATTTTTGAAACTTTTTCAGAAAAGGTTTTATGAAGAAATACAGAACCCATCTCTTGTAATTACATTGTATCTCTATATATTCTTTCTCCATGCAGTTTCAATAAAATGTGAATTGCAGTCTCTGCTCTCCTAGATCCTGGCCTCGTGAAATATTTCATGTATTTGAGTGCTCCCAGTTGAAGAGTGGGCAAAAAATATTTGCAAGAGTGGTCCTTAAATTATGTGGCACTGCTTTGAAGTGTTAGAAGACCCTGATGCATCTCAAAAACAGTAGATAGAAATTAAGGTAGTTTGGTGTTTGAAGGTGTAATTTGTAAAGTACATTACAACCCTTTGAAATTAGAAGTGCCATACAGACTGGTATAATATCTCATACAAACAACTGAGGATGAAACTTCCTCTACATAACTGCCATAGTGCTCACTATATTTTGTCATATGTGTTCATAATACACTGCTAGTTTCAATAAAACAGAATTAGAATATCAATTGCCTGTTTTTATTAGAGCACATTAAAGTGTTTAACCAAAGTGAAATTGATTGCATTGAATTGCAAATTTCAAATGGGGAAAAGCCGTTGAAAATTAAAATAGGATCACTAGAGAGAAGTTAATACGCTCTTTAGCTTTACTGTGCAGTAATATAAGCTTGAAATATGACTGCATATTCTGCTAAAATTGGGTTATATTGTTAGCTTTGTGTACGCAGCTTTACATAATCTTTAGGTTCTTTCCTGGAGCTTCTCTGGGTCTTATTGTCACCAGAATTAGCCCATGCATGTCTGCCGGAGGGCAGAAACTGTTCATGGTGGCAGTCATCCCCTAACCTCTGGTTTTGGTTTAGTCGTATGGGAGCTAAATCACACAAAGTTCACCAATGAACTTTACTGATTTGTAGTATAAAAATAAACAAGTATAAGGAGGCAGCACATTTTATTTTCATCTGAAGTACTACTTGGAGGTCTGCAAAATGCAGCACTCCCTGCCTCTATGAGTAAATGGCTGCAGCTCAGCCAGCCAACTGAAGGAACTGAGTCTGCTTTTATGATGGTAAGACAAATCTGTCTGAAGGTAGTGTTGGGCCTGATACAGCTTTTCTCCAGAGTGTGGAAAGGGAATGTTGGCTGACCCTGACCTGTATTAGAAGGAAAATGAACAATTTAAAAATACTAATCAACCACAATGACTTTTCTGTTGTGCTCACTTGTAGTAGTCAGCAACTGGTTTTAGACTTACAGTGACAATAAAAATTAATGACAAGAGAACATGGATAGTAAGCATCAATTTTTTTAGGGCTTGGAACTGAAGAACTTTCCACTTTCAATCTATGACTAATGTGAGTAGTTCTCTAAATAATTGAAATAAAATAACAAACACTAAAGAAACAGAAATGATCCTTCCTACTCAATTATTTTTTTGATTCTTTGTTTTTTGTTTTTCTCAGTTTGGTGCCTTGAGCCATCTACAAATACATCTCTTGAACAGTGTAGCTAGCTTGACTGCTTAGGAGTAGTTTACATGTTGTATATTGCTATAGGACATTGCAAAAGTCATTACATGGGCTTGTTACTGGTTTTGTGTTTCCTAAATTAATTGAGGCCTACAGCTCAATTTCTCAAACTCAGGCCACTTGTTGTCTGTGAGACTGTAGAGGTGATATGTGAAATAATGGCAGTTTTAAAAAAACCAAAACCAACCCTATGCCAGAGTCCCACACATGTAAAGGGAACCAACTGGGGAAAATGCATGAACATGCTAAATTTCAGCTGTTCAGTGAAACGTATTTTTTTCAAGATGACCTACAGGTATATTTTCAAAAGAGTAAGGTGGTCCTTTGTTTAACATAGGTTGAAAAATGCCGCTATAAACAGCACAACACCAGCCAAAAAAAAAAAAAACGCTCTTCATTGATTCTCAGGTTAAGTGGGAAGGAGCTTAGAGTTTGAAGACTTAAAAAGTACAAGTTTAAAAAAGTACACAAGTTAAAAAGACAACTGCATGCTGAAAATATTAGATGTGCCTTTTATTTCGATGAATTGTGAACAGATTCTTTTTATTCTAGAAAAATTTTATTCTAGAAAATAATTAAGTGCATGACTCCTGTTATGTGTTCTTGTTTCTTGCATGTCTTTGCATCACCACCAGCGGATGGCCTGCAGTACCTCCCACTGCTTCCACAGGGGATGACTACCCCTCTGATGTGGGAGCTCTTTCTTGCCAACAAGAAAGGGCAGCTGTTGCAACTGAAATTACATGACATGTAAAGCCTGATTGGAGCTCTGAAAATGGCAAAAGTTCCTGGAAAGCATGGCTGGCTGGAGAAAGTCATTTAAAGTTGTTCAATACTTTCCTAACTGGTGTCCAGTATGGAGTACTGGGTGGCATTCTCATGGAACAAGCTGTCCTTGTTTCCAGCTTCGAAGTCACATTAAAGTCAGCTAAAAATACATTAGTTTCCTGATATTTGTTCTTTCTATGTGAGCAAATGGTGTGGGGTAAAACAGGACTCTGAGGAGGAACAGAACTGATTTTTGAGATTGCAACCAGGGTATAAATGTGGGTCTCAGATCTCAGAAATGAAAAATGTTGAGGTCTGTGAAGTTCTGAGGGGGAAAGAAGTTTGTATTTCAGATTACACATGGAAAGGGATCTGTGCAAATTCTCTCTTTGTTAAAATTTGTTCAGAGAAAAAAAAAAAGGGACTTAATAACCTGAAATCAAAAGTGCCTGTTTAATTTGTGTGCTGACAGAAAGGCCTTGTTAACCTCCAAGCAGTTGCTGTTGTGGCTGCTCTGGGATGAGAGAAGTGGTTCCCCTGTTCTGCTTCAGTTTTGAGTTACATCAAGACATCTGCTTCTTTACCACCATATTACTGCATGTGGTTCTTGATCATTCGGTCACTGTAGCAGCAAGAGCTGCTCTGGTTCATCATCAGAAGGGAAGTTTTGGCATATTTCTGGCATCTGTTCTGGGTGTTGGGTTGTAATTGAGTCCTAATTAATAACAAGCTGTTCACATCAAAACTTCAATTAGAAAGAACATGGGCATTACTAAATCACTTTGCAGTTGTCTTGAAATGATACACAGCTGTACAAAAAGTACTTTTTGAATTTCATGTTAGTAAAACTTGTAGAAATTATAATTAGCCTTTTGAAGTCAGCCTTTCTGAAATCCTCTGTCAGTATAAGTTTGGAGTTCCCTGCTTATGTAGAAGGGGCTAAATTTTCTTATCTGCCAGTGGAGACTGTTCTGTCTCTTGTTACAAAGGTGTCCTCAGATTGATGTGCCTGTTAAGTCTTGAATCGTAGTGATCCTCTACTAGCCAAGAGAATAAGCTAGTTCAGGTCATGCATCTTGACCAGAGGCTCTGGTGCAACAATAATACAATTGGCTTCCTTTTGATTGTACTCCTTTTGATAATACTTGATTATTCAGAAATGAAGGGATTTATGTGGACAGGTTGGCTTGCATATGACCAGTGCGTAATTTGAGTGTCTGTGTAACATGGTACCTCTTTCTAGTTTGTTGCGCATGCTTATCTGTTCTATTCATGTGTATGCCTGTATGAAGAGTTTCTCTTCATTCCATGAACTCCTGTCACCCTGTGTAGCTTGTATTTTCTTGACTCCAGTCTCTCTCGGTCTTTTTTCCCTTTATTATCTTATTTGTTAGTCCCATTGTAAAGCATTGTATTGCATCTGTACTGCATTATGCTCTTCTGGTATAAATCATGACAAACCCACAATATTTGTTGGTTACTGAAATCTAATTACAGATCAAACTCACACTGACCTCTTCAGTTTTAATCAAAATAACAAAAATACACTTAGAACATTTCAGTGTTTTTTGTAACCTGTTTGTAACCTGTGCCCTCACACTTGCAAGGACATAACTTTGATGGTAATTCTTACCACAAAAAAAAATAAATCTTAGAGAATAATGTTGTTGTGGTGACATCTGGATTTCGAGTGCTCTTTTCTGTATATGTTACTATAAAGTTACTTCATTAATCATGTTTCTGTACCACTTAAATGTGATATCATTGGCCTTGAAAAATATGATTTTGTTATTAATGCAATGTGGAAAATGAGAACTTGACCATATCCCAGCTCAGAATCAGTAAAATTAGAATGAAAACATTTCATATAATCCAAAACTTCCATTTGATTGTGTATCAAAATTCAGTCTTAAAACAATTTAGTAACTTCCTAATGGATTAATATTATATGATAGAATAATTAAGAGGTAAGTAGTTTAGGATTTCAGATCAGAACTATGTAAGCATGTTTAATGTTGGGATATAATATTGGCTATTAGCGTAAAGGCTATATAGAAAAAAATTCTATGAGTTTTTTGCCTAATCTTGATGACTTACAGGGTGATCTAGTCTAAGAAGTTCTGTATACAACTGTCTAAAGAAGCAATCATCATATTTAGTATTGTAGTCAAACTTGCTACTAGTTTGACTGAATTTGGTTTGGTTTTCAGTTTGATAATAACTATTTTTTCCCTTTCACCAAACTCTGCAGGTTAGATTTATTTTGATTATGCAGAGATTTCTCTGTAGTAGCAGCTACATTCAGGTTGGATGAGATTATTTATTACAAACTTATTTTTTGAAATGGCATTAACAAACTGTAGCAGTAGGTTCCTAAGATACCATTGTAGGGAGGAACTGATGAAAAGAAAAATGTCTAAGCAGAAGCCAAAAGCCAGGAAGGCAAAAGTAATAGATGCAGAATGTCTAACTCAGCCTGAATTTAAGAGGATTCTCTGGGGCACAGGTTACAAACTCTTTGACATTTTGTACTAAGTGTAATATTATTGGTGTAAAAAAGAGGCTCTGTGGCTCAGATTTCTCTAATGAGTGTTACTAGTGTAAAGCTTCTGTCCCCATCATAGTCATGGTTTTTATTATGTAATTACATATGTTGCTCTGACAAGACTACTAAAAGAGTCTGCAGGCATGGCGAAAGATTTGCATAGTACATAGTGGTGAAATGAACACATCTTAATTGTAAAAAACAACTTGATGAATTTACTATGGTGAAAGGTTTTTCTTTCCACTTATTTATATATGGATCATGGACAGCATAGACAAAAAAAGCTTCTGTGCATGTTCATGCTTGTGTCCTTGTAAAACTGCGTAGAAAACAAAAGATTAATTGCCTATGTCAGAGCCTTAAAAGTTGTCATTAATGACTAGCTAAATGTGCACAGTTGGTTAATTTGTCTTCCATATGACTTCTGTGTGCTCACATAGACGTGAGTTGATATACTGAATACCAGCTTTTCTGATTGGCATCAAGAATAACATGATCTAGATTGCTTTATCAGTTTACACAAATCATTTAATTACATCAAGCCTGCCATTTATTGCTTGTGGTGAAAGGAGACTTGTGACCATGTACTCAATAGACTGTTTGAAGTTCTGTACGTAAAATTTAATCACCTTTGTCCCTTCTGATGCTGCCTTGACTGTTCTCTGAATGATCTGTGGATTACAGGGGAAAATTTTGCAGAAGATTCTACACTAATTATATAATTTAATATTGGTATTGATGTTATCAAAAGAAAAAAATCACTTGCGCTGAAAACATGAACTGTATCATTGACTTTTATGAAATGTCATAGATGTAATAGAAATCATAATTTTAAAAAAATGTACAGTGTCAGAATCAACAATTTTGAGAAGTCTTCATTTCCATTTTTTGTTTCATCAGACAAATAAATGAGATCAGAAAGTTGTTATAAAATGAATTCCTGTAGTGGAAAATTTTATTAGTTTAGAATATAACCAGAAGTTTATAGGGAACAAAAAGTTCAAAAGGATCCTGAATAAGAAATGTCAACAGTAGGCAGCTGTAAAGAATTTTGATACTCCCATATAAAATTTTTCAATGCAAAGATATTAGCTGATAGAGGAAAATGTGGATGGGGGAATGTGAACTCAGCTCACATGAGACTACAGCAGCTCAGGCAGCTGCAGAAAATTGTCAAAGGAATCAGACAAGAAATGTGTTATTTAGTTTAACAGCAGAAATAATACGATACTTCTTTTCCCCCATGTGTCCACATAAAAAAAAAGAAGTATTTAGATTTTCCTAGTGGAATTATGGTATTTCCCAATGGACAATCATAACACTTTGGTGAAATAATTATTTTCCTTAGGAAAAAACTTGAAGACAAATGGATGACCCTCTGTCATTCTAACATGAAATACAGCAGTCTATGATTGTAAATCACAGACTGCACTGATAGGATTTGTGTTATTAAATTATGAAAGGCAGATTTTTTTCATTCTGGAATAAATCATAACCTGAAATCGTGCATAGAAAATCCATTGCCTTTAGTGGAAGTCGATTTCACTGCTAAGGCACAATAATGAGGAGGATCTATCTCTTTTCTCCATGTTCATATAGATATCTGCCTTCAGGGGAAATGAGACCATGATGAGAAGGAGAGGATAAAAGTTAGAGAGATTGTGCAAGTCTGCCTGCCACTATGGTTCTTCTTATTTTATGTTCTCGGTGAGAATGACCTGTGCATGCCAGAGACTTGAGAACTAATGCTTTGATTTGCTGAATCAAAAATGTTTCTCTGCAGACATTTATGTTAAATAAACTTTCAGTCAGATGCACTGGATCGCCTGACCCAGCAGTGGTGGACCAGAGCTCCCAGGAGCTGAGGCCCTAAGAAAGCCACGTGCCCCTGGGCTCCCCATCTTTCCCTTCCAGAGCCGGGAGCCAAAAGACTTGACAGGCCCAGTATCCACAGTGTGGAGCCTGAAAACCGTGGGTACACCTGTGGGAATCAGGGATTTGGGACCAGCTGCTGTGCGGTGTGGAGCTGGGGTGTAGTTGCTGGGGCAGAGAAGCAGAGCTGTGGGCTGGTAAGCCAGGCTGGCTGTGAGGGGTGCAGGGCTGGGGAGCCCCTGCAGCTGCTGGGGGAACTGAGGTGCGTGATTAGCACGCTTGAAAATACCAAGAATGTTAACTTCACTGAGCAGCTGCTGGGTGCAGTGAGGTTATTTCCTGCAGGAAGCTTCACATGCTGGGATTGTCAGAATGAACTATTCTCTCAGTTTCCAGTTCGTGGGAAATTGAAAAAAAAATTGGTTTTGGTCTGATTCAGAGTAAAACCAAATAACCCTCCCTGATTCACCCCCAAACTTTTGCACGAATCAGAAATCCTACTGTTCAGCCAGCTTCATTCAACAAACAGACCAGAGTCTTCTGGGAGAAAACACTTTATTCATGCTTGGACTGAGATCTGACTTTGCAGGCCAATGCAAGGTTGAAAATGGAAATCTAATCTTAAACAATTTACCCATTGTAATACTGACCTAAATGAGCTGATAATTTCTACATTTGATCAGCTCTTTCATCTTAACATACAGTATTAAAACTCAGCTCAGAAGCTAATGCAGAAGTGCTGATCAGAATTCATCCCAATGCTCTTCAGAAAACCAAATTAACATTTGAATTAGAGAGCCTGATACCTATTCCCTGAATGTTTGGAATATTAAAACACAACTCACGCTGTAGATGGTAAATGTCAGTACTAAGAATAATATCTAAATCACATGAAACCAAAGCAAAGGAGACATTCAGATAATGGAGGCCTGCTTTCATCTTGTGACAGAAAGCACAATAATGTTTTTTAGGGAGAAACTGTAGGTGTGGAACAAGCTTCCTCAATCCATATGGCATCTAAATAGGATCATCTTCAGAGTTTCTTAAATGCCTTTTTGGCAAGGGTGTTTGCAGAACTTACCATGTGGCAAATGGTAATTTTTACACCATTTACTATTCAGGATTCATTTTTAAACTTGTGTTAATACTCTTGGCCATCTCTGGTTCGATGCTTGATGTGTTGGCCAAGAAAACAGCCATTCCTATCAGGAGGATCTTGTCTTGGAATTATCAGTGTGCCATAGATGCTTAAAATATTTTTTTAATGGGAAGATGTGTCACCATCTGCTGAATTTGTGGTCTAGTTTACAGAAAGTGTGAATATATGTTATAGTCCCCTGCAGTAGGTTTTGGATGTAGTTCCTGAGGTCTCAGCTCAGTCCTGTGTGACAGCCAGGACAGTACTGTCACACTTGGAAGACAAACGTCTCTGGGTGAGTGACATTTACATGTTACAGTGGACTACATAACTTTATGTTAACATGAAGAAACCAGCCAGGGACATCTTGTCACTGTCGGGAACTGGCTGGTAAATAAAGTTCAGCTGAGTGAATCTTCAGCTGCAGTGAGATAGCAAGCTCATCACTGCAGTTCCTAATTCATTTCGAGTAAGTGTTGAGACATCTCAAAGTACATAGGAAAGGTGAACGCTGGTGTCCTCAGTGCTGTGGTTCACTCTCTGCCTGTATTCTTTGGTGATGTGATCGGAGACTGGAGAGCTATGATTAATTTAAGCACCCCAGGTTAAACTTTCAGGACTTGTGGTTTTCCTGGACCTCTGAGTACTTACTGAGCAGCCCTCCTTTGTACAAGTGCCACTGGCTTCAGACATAGGATGATACTGCTAATTTAACATGGTAAACTAGTAAAATCTGGCTTGAAGTTATTACTCTAGTCACTGTTTGCTTCCTGATAATCTGTTTTATTTGGGGATAGTCTCTGATCTGTTAAGGAGAAGAGCATAAAAATAAATCTGTTTCTTCCATAAGTAAAGAGACAAAGAAGATATTTTTCTTTTTATGCATCACTTGCTGCAAGGTGGCAATTGGCACCATCCAGAGGGACACAATAAAGGATTCTTACATATCTTCAGAGAGTAGACTGAAGTATGCTGCTCCAAAAAGGAGGACAGTCCATTGTGGACTCATCTTTGCAGTTTTCTGTTATATTCCAGAGGGTTTTTCCAGATTATATTTTTTATGTGATAGCATAAAATTATTTTTAACACAGAATATAGGAATATATCTTTTAAATGTGCAACTGGTTTTGAGATTGTAAGATTACTGATCATTGTAAAATTATTACCTTAGCAGTGGTTTCACAGCCATGCACTCCTTATGCGATTTATGAATGTTTCTGTAGAAATGAACAGTAATAACTATATTTTTCTGAAAAAAATGGAGAAATTGGCTACATAATGAACATCAGAAATCATGTTCATTCCTTATAGAAACTTCTAGAAGATGGTTAATTTTACACAAAATAATGACAGTTCAGGAAATGAGCCTTTTCCAGCTTCAGGTGCTTTCCAGCTTCAGCTCAATAGGGAGATACCTCTGTTTCCTAAATTTTTTTTCAAGGTTACTGTTGAAGTAATTGCTTTTTGCAGAGAATTAGCATCTATTCAGTTCTTTTATAAAACACCTTGATGATTACCTTTATGAAATGTCAATGCAAACCCAGTTTCTCTCCCTGTTAAATCCTATAAAAGGTGAAATCTCTTGAAGCTTTGCAACTCCAACCAAAGTTGTGTTCAGTCATCAGAGGTCATTCTTAGTCTACTGAACCTCAGCTCTCACATGACTGAGGCTGCATGGCTATTTCAGCACCTGCTGATACCAATGGAAAAAAGTCCATTCAAATCCTTACATAGCAACCTAATGACATCAGAAGATGACAGGTGCTATAACTCATGTGCAGATTAATACAACAGCTGGTTCAAAAAACAATTTAAAAAAAGCTTTAAAAAGCAATCTGGCATTATCTCAGCAAAATAGTTCTAAAACATGTTTGGTTTTAAGAGACTTGCTTCTTGATAAATAAGTCTATAAAGAAGAGGATCTTGAAAGGCCAACACCTTGATTAAAAACAACCCAACAAAACCAACAGAAAAAAGTCACAAAATATTTCATTCCAAGCTCAAAACTGAAGGGTTTTTTAATGATGTTGGAAAAAATAATATTTATCCACTTCTTCTAGAAAAACCAAATAGCTGTATTTAATAATGGGAGGCAATCAGTTAAGAAAATACCAAAACACTGCACTGGTGTGACTTTGAATCTCTTCCTAGACCATTAATGGCAGTCAGCTTCTTAAACTTGATTGTGAGAGCTCATTTAGAAATCAGAAGAAAAAGATTATGAGGAACGGGTATTATGGAGATAACTGAATTGCATCTGCATAGTGTATCCACAGTTGGTTTGGTGGAGACAACTTCAGGAGTATACTGCCTACATACTTCCAACTCAAGTTTCCTGCATTTATTTTTCTAGTAAAATAGTGTATTCATGGAAAGGGATAAAACTCTTGGGATAGCTCCATGTACACATTACTCAGAAATTCTACTGTAGTTCTTAGCAAAATATATTTTTAGGATTACAGCTCTGGAGTGTTTGCAATTGTAGTCCTAAGAGTGGCTCAAAAGCTAGCACTAGTTATACCTTCTGAGCCTTCAGGGCAGATCCTCCAATGCTTATTGAGGAAAATTGCTCATTGGTTTCAGTGGGAATTTAGCCTCATCAGTAAGAACTGCAAAGTCAGACCCCTAGAGAGTGCCACTTCATAAATCAATTAAAATTAATTCATCAAAGAAAAAAAAACAAAACAATTCTGATTCAGTTTAGAGCACCCGATCTCATTTCAAATCATTAGTTACCTAGTCATGAAGGAAATTAAAATATTGTTAGAATTAATCATGTGTGACTCAGCAGTCCAAAAGACCTTCAGCTAACGGATTGAGTTAAAACTTTCCACTGATGCAATATGCTAAACAAATATGACTGGGAATTTTGTTAGATCAGATCATCATCTGTGCATAAGCTGTCGTGAGGTAAGTCTAATGTGACATTATTGATAAAGCATGATGAAGAGAAAGCATTTCTGATAAAGGATGTGGTTATCTGCAGAAAACAAATGCTACTTGAGATTGCAATCCTGCCTTTCCACTTGGGAACTGTGTTGACAACAGAAGTGATGACAGTACGATCTATCATACCAGTGTCATTATATAAGTGAAGGAGAAGCTGCCTCTGCTTTGCAAATGAGCTTTGCTTATATTAAAAAAAGGAAGTACTCGATGATGTTTAACAAAGGAGCTATATTAATCTGGTAGTGAGGACCAGTCATACTGCTTTGGGACTGGTCATATTTGGGACTATAGAGCAGTGGCTGGTGCAGCCATGCTCAAATAGGAACCTGTTGGGCTACTTGTCCTTAAAAAGCTTTGTCACCTTTCCAGAGAAACTAGACAAAAGCAGTAGTTTGTGATCCTGTCTATAAACATGGCAAGAAGTCAAATACATGTGAACTTGTATCTCCATTTCTTTTATTTCCTTTACAATAATTCTCCACAAACTTTCAGAAAGCCAGAATCAACCTGTTTATAAAACACATCACAGCTGTGTAAATAAAATATCTTCCTTTAGCAATTATATAGGCAGCAGAACAAAATGCAGTACTGCTGAATCCTGATGTTTGCAGCCTAACTGTAATGTTATGCTGTAAGTTCAACTGTAAAAAAAGAAAATAAAATACCTGATAGGCAATGAGGCTGAACAAGCTTTGGAATGGTAATTTTTGCATTTCCATCCATTCCTATTTCAAGTATGCAGCCTTTCTACTGCACTGGGAGAGATTCTTGTGTCTAATCCCATATCCTGGCTGGCATCAAAAGAAGTGTGGCCAGCAGATCAAGGGAGGTGATTCTCCCACTCTACTCCGCTTTTGTGAGACCCCACCTGGAGTACTGCGTTCAGCTCTGGAGTCTGCACCATAAGAAGAACGTGGACCTGTTGGAGTGAGTCCAGAGGAGGGACCCTACAGGAAAGATGGAGAGGGACTCTTTATCAGGGAGTGCTGTGACAGGATAAAGGGTAACAGCTTTAAACTGGAAGAGGGTAGATTTATAAGAAATTCTTTACTGTGAGGATGGGGAGACAATGGCACAGGTTGCCTGGAGAAGTTGTGGATGCCCCCTCCCTGGAAGTGTTCAAGGCCAGGTTGGACAGGGCTTTGAGCAACCTGGTCTGGTGGGAGGTGTCCCTGCCCATGGCAGGGGGGTTGGCCCAGATGATCTTTAAGGGCCCTTCCAACCCAAACCATTCTATGATTCTGTGATTAATGAACTGCATTTCTTTTGAATGAATTCAGCAGGTAATACTTCAATTACATTTTGATACCCACATCTCACTGAAGAGAGTAGGATTTGTTCTTTCCTTTTGTTCTGATGCTAAATTGGATAGTTTTCCATAAAAGAGAAGCAAGAATGTGACATCATGCCTAAAACTCAAGTTTACTGCACAATAGTTTGTATATACAAACATAATGAGAAAGAAATGTGCCCCAAATTTGTAATTACTAAAACTGCTGCACTCATGGGTTGCTCTGTTTTCTTTTACTGCTCATAGAATGACAACACCGTGGTTACAGTTCCATTGCATAAACATAATTAATTTTCTAGGACAAATAAGATAATTAAGCTTTCCTATGAGTGTATGCTTTCATAATTCATTACATTTGTTTTGACTAGTTGGCTTTAGTTTCTTTGGTATCAGTAGCAAGAGAACCTCACAAAGTGTCTGCAATAGTGGTGCTGTGAATTTCTGTATTCTGTGGTTCCATGGGTAATATCAGAAGCCTCTGATACTATTATTTTAAAAATAGAAGTGTAGGATAGAGCAAACAGTAATGAAAAATCCCATTCTTCAGTATTTCTGTTTGTGCTTAGAAAGTTAGATGAACCCCTCACAAAGATGTTTTGAAAGTATGTTCAATACATACTCCGCACAGTATCTGTATTATTAGTTGTGCCTTGTATTTAACCAAGGAGGTATCAATTCAGATCTTCATGGTAATGAATGGCTTGCTTTGCCATCAGAAGCAGTTTAAGTCTGAATCTGAAGCAACCCTGCTCAGAGGACACATCAACACCTGCTGTCTGTATGTGGAAATAGCAGGGATATGAGACAAACTCTTTCAGTAGGGCTTTTCATCCCAGAATTCTGTTCTTGGAAAACATGTTGTATATTATTACATAATTGTCAGTATTATTATACTCAGATATAATCTTCTTAGGAATCTCAGGCCATTTATGAAACATTTTTCAACTCAGAAATCCTTGTATGAATCTAATGCAGGACGTATACTACCTAGAATCAAATCTTTCTCTTCTGGGATGAGAGCAGACCTATAGATCACTGGACCTTTATCCTGCGTGTGGACAGTACTAGTTGGACTCCAGAGCCTTGTCCTGCAAAATCTGCTCAAGCTACTTGGCATAGATTAGAACAAATTGGAAAGAAGCAGAACTTGGGATGAACAGAATCTCCTGGTCTTCCTTTGGGAATGGTAGCAAAGGACCTTCTTCTGTCTTCTCATGTGGAAGATAAACTGCATTAGTGAAAGACTGGATTGTTGTACCACAGAGGAACAGGACACATTCCTTCTGTTACACCTTACAGGAAATTTGGCAACTAAGAAGCCAAATAGCCAGATAGAGTTCTATTGCTGGGGAGCTGTTATTTTCCCAGTTTCTGTGGAAGAAAAAGGAGCATGACCTGCCTTTCCCCACTGCTGAGAACAGGAACTTGAATTACTTTGGGCTTCCCTTTTCATTTTCTGACTGTATGGTTCTGAAATTGTGCTTTTCATTGTACTTTTCTTTCTTTAATTTTAATGTATGGTAATTTAAGAAAAAATAATATTGAAATAATTGAATTGAAGACTTGAGCCAATAACCAAGGAATCAGCAATCCAACTTTTGGCCATGCCTGGGAAATGCCAGTCAGCGAGTCTCTTTCTCACAGCTGTGGTGGCTTTTGTTAGCAAAATTTAGTCCCTGCCCAGAGCTTTGTCCCACAGTTGGTCAAATCAACAAGAGTTTTCTTATTGCTTTTGGGGGTTGATTGGTCCCATTATTCCCACAGAAATACTGGCTGGTTCACAGGAGTAATCTGAAAGCTACTGAAGTCCAGAGAAAAGATT
>NW_010180881.1:37623-60348 GCF_000695765.1 Mesitornis unicolor
TCGTTAGTGAGCTTCAAATCAGGTTTGAGCACTTCCAGCATAAAGCCAAATAACAACTTTCACTTATATCAGGAAGCTGCTTACAAAGTATAAAAACTCATTTGACAACAAATACTTTTTGACTAAACACCCATGTTTTAGCGAACTTTTTTTGTTGATGAGTTGGAAGGATATGTTCTAATACCACATCAAATGCAGATTGCAAGCTAGCTATTTAATTTAAAAGGACACTTAGAGTTTTCCTGAATCATAAATCAATCATGGACTTTTAAAGTCACTGAAACAAGTAGTTTGTCCATGATGACTTTAGTGGAAAGTAGTGAATTTACCCCAAAAAACTTCATTCTTGGAAAAATAGATTGATTCACTGCCATAACTAGTTTTTAGAAAGATTTATCATGAAACTTGAATTCCTGTAATACTTGTGTTACACTTCAGTGAGTGCTGTGAGCCTTCTTGTGTGAGCAAATACTATTTTTGTGAGTAATGGCTGCAAAGACTGAGCCATGTGACAGCAACTGACTTCTTTTTACTTCTTACTGCTTCAGTTGCCTTACAGTGGTAGCTATATGAGATATTATAATCAGGGACCCACCAACATTGTATTCAGTTTTAGAGGTCAAGTTCTGAACACACTTATCTGACAAAATCTCCCAGTACTGTCTGTGGGAATGTTATTTATGTCAAGTTAAGGCCCATATTTGGCTGTTAATTTCATGGCACTGTTGCACAGCCTGATAATAGGGAAGCTCATAGAATAAAGATGCACTTAGCTCTGTGACTAAACTCTGAAATGCATGTGAAAATTGTTTTTTCTTTTTATAATTACAGCTGTCATTTCAGTGCTCTCTGCCAGCCCTCACTTTCCTTCATCCACACACCCTTTATTTCCTCCTGATACTGGCACAAAATTTGATTTGATCACTTCCCAACATGTTTGTAGAAAAAGATCTTCCATAATTTATAGCTGGTAATGACAGGATTGCTGAAACTGGACAACTGAGGTATATTCATATAACTGCACTGACTTTCATTCTCGTTTGTGTAGGTCTGTGTTTTCTTTCTGTATGAACAAACAGATAAGGACAGTTTCTTTTTAATGCATTGCAAAGAACAGCAGTTACAACTGGTTTTCCTACCAGCCTATATTTTGCAGCTATAGGAATTACTTATTACTCTGACAATTTCTCATTTTTTATCTTTGCTTCTGACACACAACAAACCTATCCCTCAATTTCCTGTATCCACTGCAGCGACAGATCTGTCAGTTATCGTACTGATAATCTGTGTCTATCTTAGCAAGTAATTTGGTACAACAGCAGTAAATCAACAGATCAGAGTAGTTGGTGATTAGCTTTTTTACGTCTTCATTATGCCGATTTTGGGATTTTACTCCAGCCTGCAGTTATTCTGGTCTCTTGACCAAAACTGATCTCTCTTCTCCTGCACGTGGTGATCAAGACTGGTAGCAGGTAGGGAACAGCAGGGAGAAGAACTGATGTTCAGCAGTGAGAGTAGTAGGAGGCTTCTAGAGGGATATCCCTTCCTCATGTTGATTTTTAGCATCCACTGAATGGAGAGCGGGCCAGAGCCTTCTGCTGCTCCAAGAGCCCCTGGGGTAGCAGAGGCCTGAGCATAGCAGAGATGTCCCTGCAGGTATTTGCTGTGACCATGCTTCTACCCCTGACTGCCTGCCCAAACTGAGGAACAACCGAGCTCCTGTGCTGTAGGGACTGCACAACACTCTAGGCTGGCTCTCCATGGCCAGAACACAGTCAGCAATTCCTGCCTGAGCACAAGTTCTTCTCCATCCCCATACCCTTGGGTGCTGAATGGTATGTCATTTTCTGCATGAAGGCTCCATCAGACTACACGGCATGTCAGCAAAAGTGACTGAGAATGGCTTTCCCCTCCCTCCTGCAGGGCCCACCAGCCATTCCTGATCCCTTATCTGCAGGCTACCCACCAAAGCCAGGAATGAAAGCAGTTCTGTACTCGACACCTTTCCTACAAACTCCTGCCCCCTTGTACTGGAGCAGCTACAGGATATGCACCACAGTGTAGGAGACCTCAGAAACTGAACTGCAGAACACTACTCTGGCTCCATACTAGTCACAGTAGTTTTCATTGCATGAGATGTGGAGGGGTGGGGAGAGACGCATGGGAAATTTGTTGCTTTACATCTCTTACATATCCTATATACCATGCAAAATAAAAACTTCTCTGTTTACCTCATTGGTCAGGCATGGATGGGATCCACATGGTTTCTGTGAGTACTGTCCTCATACCATCAGTCTATAAAGCACTGTGTTGAAGGAAAGGAAGATACCCACAGATGCATCTCATCAGGTCCCATGGACTTGTGCACATTCAGGTTTCTTAGATGGTCTCTTACCTGCTTTTCTCCTACAGTGGGCAGTTCTTCATTCTCCCATTCCCTGCCTTTGCCTTCTACAACTTGCCTATGACAAGCACTTGCTGGTGAAGACTGAGGCAAAAAAGTCATTGAGTACCTCAGTCTTCTCCATATGCAGGTAACCAGGTCTCCCGTTTCCTTCCAGAGAGGGCCCACATTTTCCTTAGTCTTCCTTTTATCACTGGCACACCTATAGAAGCTTTTCTTGTTGTCCTTGATGTTCCTGATCAGATATAGTTCTATCAGGTCTTCAGCTTTCCTAATCTGATCCCTGACTGCTTGGACAATTTCTCTGTATTCCTCCTCTGTCCTTGCTTCCACTCTCTGTAGGCTTCATTTTTGTGTTTGAGTTTGTTCAGAAGCTACTTTTTCATCCATGCAGACCTGGTATTTTTTCCCAGACTTTTTTAGGATCCAAGCAGATCCCTGAAGAGGCCAAAGTCTGCTCTCCTGAAGTCCAGGGTAGTGAGCTTGCTGTGTGCCCTTCTCAATGTCCTAAGGAGAAAATTAAGCAGTTCTGCCAACAAAATTGGCATGCACTAAGTGGAAATACTGAATAGATATGTTTCAAAACTGTTTTACTGCTCTAAACTGAAACACTAATGCAGGTTTGGCCAGTGAGTCCTTAAACTGCCTTTTTGTGCTGTTGGTATGGATCTCACCTCCTCTTCCTCCCCCCTTTTTTTTCAATTCTTCTTCACAGTCCTCAATGTATTATCTTTTTCCCAACTATTTTTCTAGTCTGCCAGTATTCCTCTCTGCTCTTCTTGGCACACTAGCTCTTCCTCCCCTTTGTCATACATCTTCTGCTTCTTCCTTTTTCTTATCTTGGTCTTCTGGAGCAACAAACCCATTCTGGAAGTTTTCATTATTTTTTACTCCTCCTCAATGCCTGTCTCTTCTTCCTCATAACAGTGTTTATCCATGCTCTTCAGGTATAGTTTGCTGGACCATCTTCCTCCCTTCATCCTGTCCTCAGATCTTGCCTGAATTCCATCATGACTTCCAGCTGCATCTCTAGCGCTCAGGCACTTTTTTTCCTGTGGGTTGTCTCAGGCAACACTTCATACATAAATAGCTCCTATCAAGTACCCACTTAATGTTAAAGTACATCCTGCAGCTTCTGCATTCAACCATCTGCAATTATTTGGTCTCATCTGCTGCTACCTTAGCTGACATTATCTTTTCTTCCCTGTCTCTATCTTTTAAAGGAAAGAACAAATGTCAAACACATTTTTCTCCCCTCTGTGTAAGCGGTTCCTATGTTCAATGACTGCTTGCTGTTTTAAACGTTTTGTTTTTAAAAAAAACCCCACTTACTCTGTGAAAAAAAACCACTTACTGCTTACTGTGTTCAGTGATTTTTTTTAAATCTTTTATCTGTAAGTTCCTGTTTCTGCTTGCAACACACAACTCAGAGCACTCTGCAGACTAGATGAAGAGTGTGTACCCTGCAATCTGCAGCTGAATAAGCCATGAGAATGGTTCTTTTTGCACCACAGACAAGTGCAATGCAGATTTTCCTCTTGAAACTTTTGCATTTGATATTTTTATTGGATGCTTGCGTGGTTGTAATACTGGTTGAATGAGCTGCCTCATTGCAAAGTTGTGGAGAAGCTATTTTGTATTGCTGGTCCTGCTTTCTTTTCTCATAGGTAAATAATAAAGTAACATCACAATTAAGAAAGCGATAGCCTTGGACAGAATTCTGTTCACATGGCCAACAATGGATGCTTTCACCTTGAATTCAGTGATGAAGAACTTAAAAAAATATTTTTATTGCCTAGATGTCATGATGTCTGTCAGATGTGCATTTGGAAAAGATTTGTCTTTTTATTCCCCAGATGCTGTTTTTTAGGTGACACAAATTGTCCACATGAATACATCTGCTAATATTAGCAGGTTTTACTACCTTAAAAATATGCCAAAATTCCTAAGAACACATTCTTGAGCTCTTTTAAACCACTCTTTAAGTATTTAAGCTTGATAAATTGGGTTAGTGGTTTAAAATTCATGTTTTGTGATATGGGAATACAGCTCATTTTCTTCAGGAAAATGAGAAAATTAAGTCTTCTCTTTGGAGACTTCCTTAGTTATAACATGGGTATGATGATATTCACCCTTTAATAATGCGTATAATTTATTTCAACATGACTGTGACGGCTGAGATATCTAAACTGACAATTCATAACACATCAACTTAATTAGCACTTCCAGTCCTCTTTGTGTAGATGAACAATTCAGCTGAGCCTTGGAACAATAAGGTGATTCTAATTCAAACTGCATGACCCAAAAGAAACCAGAAGAATGCTGAATTATTTCAGTAAAGCCTACAAAATTATATTGTAAAACTTTAGCTTTAAAGAATCAGGAGTAATAGAACCACAGAATCACAGCCTAGTTGAGGCTGGAGACCTCAGGAGGTCTCCAGTTCAACATATTACTTAAAATAGTGCCGGCTAGGAGATCAAACCAGTTTGGTCAGGGCTTTATTTGGTTGAGTCTTGGAAATCTGCAAGGATGGAGACTGTGCAACCTCTCTGGGCAACCTACTCCAATGTTTGACTTTCCTCGTGGTGAAAAGGTTTTTTTTATATCCTATCAGAAACGACCTTGTTTCAATTATGTTCCTTGCCTCTTGTCCTCCTGCCATCTTAGTGACTCTCTGCTGAGCTTGCTTCAGTTCATTAACACCTTTTTTATTGGGAACCTAAAACTGTATGCAGTATTCCAGATGTGACCTAACAAGTGCCTAGTAAAAAGTGATAATCACTTCCCTGGATCTTGTGTCTGTGCTTAGTACAGCCCAGGATACTGTTGGCTGTCTGCTGCCAGAGCATGCTGCTGGCTCATATTCAGCCTGCTGTCTGTCAGGACCTCCAGGTGTGGGACTTTGCATGGATTATCATCAAATTTCATAATGTTCCTATCAGCCTGTTCTTCCAGGCTGTCAAGGTCCCTCTGAATGACAGACCTGCCCTCGAGTCTGTTCCTCCCAATTTGGAATCTGCAAATTTGCTGGGAGTGTACTCCATCACCTTCTCCAGGTCATTGATGAAGATGTTGAACAGGACAGGTCCAGGCACAGAGCCATGCAGTAGTCTGCCTGTTACAGGCATCTAGGTAGCGTATGACCCATTAACTGCTAACTTCTGAGCCAGACTATCTGACCTCTCATCGAGGCCATAAGGTTCTAACTTGGATACTAGAGACAGTGTGGAAAACCTTGATAATGAAAAGTTATGCTTAAAAAAACATAATGGGATGAACAGTCAGCTTTCTTGCCACTCTACTTTAGGGCTAGGTTCAGTCAGCAAACAGAGAAAGTACAGGCAGGCACCACTTCCCAGTGGGTATCTGCTGTTAGGATGCTTTATTTATACACAGATAATCTGCTCATTCTTTTTTTTCCCCATCCTAGAGCTGATCAGGGCTAGCATCCTTTAAAATGTTGATAATTCCTCTATTTATGTGTGATTACTGCATTGTAAAGGATCCGGGCTTTTACTGGCCTCTTCTTGTAAAGAGTTGTTGCTGGAGTATTTGCAGTACAGTTTCATATCCCCCATTTGGTAAGCTCTGTGGTGACAGTGATAAAGGTGCACTCTTGGTCTGACACTGAGGTTGGACTACCATGCAGAGAAGAACACAGGCATCAAAGGTGAGCCTTCATGCGATAGAGGGCAATAAAACTGAGTCCTGGATTTTAGTTTGTTTACTCTTTTGGGCAGTCCATATAAACTTTAGGTATTAACAAGGATTCTGGAATAGCCAAGTAGGTGACCTCAGTATTAAATCTTACACACAGCAGTGAATTCCCATTGGAAGAATACAGAGTATGCCACTCCAGAACAGTCTACAAATGAAGAAGTTATCTGGTTTAGGTTTCCCCAGGAAAAGGAGGAAATTGAACATGGTTTTCTTATTTCTCTTCCCCATAAAACTGCATAGTTAATCCTGGCTGCCTACTAAAAATGGCTTTGGACCCAAACTGTCCCCTGTTATCTGCACCAGTCTCAAAGATGGCATTAGTTGATGTGGGTCAGAATCATACCATGATGTTGATTTGGCTTAGACCTGAGATAGGCATGAGGTTGCTCAGGCTTGTCAGGAGTTAAATAGTCAGTGGCAAGCACAGGCCAGCAGTCCTAGGTTATGTGGGAACTTGTAAAGCATGTAGAAGCATGAAGTTTAGGTACTTCTAGGAAATGCATTTTTTTAGGTCTGTAGTTGTGCCAAAAAAACCCCAAACTAAAACTTAAATTCCATCTGGATTCTGATTTGGGTATTTAAATCCTTTCCTGACTCTTCCCTTATTGTCCAGTTCTTTCTCCCCAATATAAGTAGCAGTGGAGACAGAGGGTGTGTGCTTGTCAACAGTGCCACAGTCAAACCCAGAGGAAGTTTTCCAGCTGACCTGGATGAACTCTGGATGAGGACCCTTGGTTTAATTTTCCTACGACTTCAGTGGTTTTTTCCTGCTGGTGCATTTTTATGAACTTGAGCCATGAAAATGCATTTAAAGATCTCAGCAAATGACAGATATATTTCTAAATTGCCAGCTTTTGTATTTGATGATCCTTAATGGGTGAGAGATCATTAGATAATCTCCAACAGAATAAAAGCCTCTGCCAGACAGGACTCTGGAAACCCTGCAATCTGACAAATGTTTACCTGTCTTTGTGAATGTATCATGTTTGTTTATTATTTGGTATTTGGTTTTACAGCTCTGTGTCTTTCCATCAGTTTATAGATACACATAACTCAAGGGATATGCATACTGGCTAAAACATAATTATGTGAAGATTGAGGAAAGATGTGAAATGCTAAGTCTTAAGCTAAAATAAAAATTGTTTGTAATAGCTTTGTGCGCTTGCAAACACTTTACCATTATGAAATTCCATAAAACATTGTCAATAAAAATAATGCACACACAACATTAGGACAACAGCAGATTGTTTTTCTGCATTTCATCTTTCCTAAATGTTGTTAGGTGAGACAACTGCTAATAGCTGTTACAGCTTTTTTGGGGGGGATACAACAGGTAATTCAATGTTGCCGCAATTAATGATTTTTAAGCTTTTAGCTGTGATACTCTTTAAAACTGTGCAGCTTCTGTGCAGCATCATACATAATTGGACTTCCTTCCGTCTGCCCCTCAGCTTTAGAAAAATTTCACAATTAAGTACCTTATGCCAGGAAGAACAGTATTTTTCTTTCTTTAAATTAATAGCAGAATGAAAAAAAATCGCTTTTTCTCTCTATATCCTTGTGGTGTTAGACATTCCTCAGTGCTTAATCACTGAGAATTTTTCAACATTAAATAAGATCTGCCTTTGTATGCTACCTAGTTGCAAACACTGCATTGTTCATGTGGTTTATTTTAGCCTAGATACTGTGCACAGCCTCTGAGCTTTTAAAGCATCCACAGAACTAAAGAACCGAAGAACTGCCTGCCACCTCTGAAGACGGAAAATTATTTCCCATTTATTTTACAACTGTGTAAGACTTCATGGCTTAATCCTTTTCAGTCCATTTGAGTAATTTCCTTGGATGTTTCATCATGAAGACGGGATTCAAACATTTTCAAACCTTAGGAACTGGCACAGAATCACTGGATATCATGACACACTTGTGTTATTGGAAATTAAAAAAAAAAATTATTTCAGATACTTTTAAATGGCAGCCCTGTAAGGTAGGAGTAAACTTGCAACAGGTGTATGTACTAGGTTATCCTAAGTGCAGCGGTTAGTTAACTGTATTCAATTTAATGATTTTGAGAGGTGGAAACTTGATACTCTGGTAGACTTCTAATGTCATTTATAAGCTGCGACTGCTGCTAAGGGACACTCTCACACACAGTCTGTTGTATCCGTCTCTCATTCACCAAGGGACAACAAAGATAAATAAAAGTCTCTAGTGGTGTCAAAGTAGCCAAATGGTTAAGGCGATGGACTGCTAATCCATTGTGCTCTGCATGTGTGGTTTCGAATCCCATCCTCGTTGGGAAATTTAAGTTCCTCCCCCCCAGAAGTGTGGAAGGCCAGGTTGTATGGGGCTTTGAGCAACCTGGTCTAGTGGGAGGTGTCTCTGCCCATGGCAGGGAGGTTGGAACTAGGTTATCTTTGAGGTCCCTTCCAACTCTAGCCATTCTATGCATTCAACCACTACAAAGCTGCTCTGCTTCAGTTTTCATCACAATATGGGGTGGAAAGAAAATGTACACCACCACTTCTAGACTTAACACCTTCTTCTGACAGGGACTTACACAACAGTGTAGTCTTCTCCCTCAACATGTCAGTCATCTGAGCCACCTGTCCCTACAGACCATGATTTCATGGGATGTTCCATAAACAGAGTGATATATACACATTCTCTTACTATTTACCTTTTTCTTAGTAACCTTTTAGAGCTGATACTTTAAACTTCTATGTTCATTTCTTTACGTTAGAACATTGGTCAATATTATACCAATATGTTATTCTAAGGATATCTCTTTTTCACTGTCAGACCCTTTGTGTAGCAGAGTGAATATTTCAGTAATTCTGTGAGATTTTTTCTAATGCAGTTGCTTATTCTTCTCCAAGTGCTTTTGTCTCATATCAGGTTTTGGGATCTGCTTTTCATTAAGCAAGTGGTCTTTCCCAAGTTTTAAGATATGTGCATGCTGCAGTCTCATCCCCTTGTATACTGAGCCTGTCACTAGCCACACAAAGGCGCCTTTCATGTAATACCAGAACTGTTTACCAAAGAACTGAAAAAATGTAGTGTGTGAAGCTGAGTGTAAAACTGCAATGCAGACAGAAGTTGTGAACAGAACCATATTAAATGTTCGGACAATGCAAGGGAAGATTTACTCAGCCATTTCATTTGGCTTCTTTCCCTGTCTGAACTGAAAATGCTGAGGGGGGGACGGCTGTTGTGTTGTCCTGTTAGCTTCACTCTTCTTGTCCAGGTGTAATTTTGCATCTGGTTATAATACTGCAATAACCTCCCCTATCACGCCTTAGTGAAGGGACACAAATGGCAAATTGTTCTTTAGGAAGATGGCTCAACTGATACTGTAAAAAAAAGGCTAAAAGCAAATTATTTTCAGCTTTTTTTTTAAGTCACAATGGTGTTGATATGGTTTATATGAAGTGTTTCCCTGACATGCAGTTTCAAGGCAATAGCATAGTTAAACAGAACCAGCAGACAAATTTGCATTCATTGGCATTATGGGTGTGGCTTTGGCACTGTTTTTGCCTATCAGTTTTTACCTGAAGTAAATGGGAAACCTGAAATGGTAGGCTGTGTTCCCATCCTGCCTGTCATTCAGATCCATTACCCAGCAGAAGGCAGTGTAAGACATAAATGGCTGAAGTGTTCACCTTCTGTAGAAAAGCATAAGTGGTTGGAAGTCTTCACTTTGGAGAGGAGAAAGCTGTGGGGATATGCTCACGGTTTGCAAAACTGTGAAGGTGCTTAATAAGATGAGTGCACGCCAAACTCCTGTTCACCAAGTCCCAGAAGATGGGAAATAGGGAGTAGTAGTTTAAAACAGATAAAACCAAGTGGTGAACTTGTGGAAGTTCCCTGGTGCCACAGGAGGGTTTGACAAGCAGAAAGTATTGGCAGGTTTTTAAAAAGGGGTTGGGCAAATTCATGGTTGATAAACAAATGCTATAGGGAATAGACAGACAGAGATGAGGAGATTTGCTCTAAACTTCCTTATCTGGCAACCACGGGTACTGGATGGAAGGCAGAAAGAAACGAGGAACAGACTGCAGAGCTGAGCTAGATGGATTGTCAGTATGATCGCATAGGCCATCTCATGTGGTCTAATGTCTACTTCCAGTGTGACATCACTTTGGGGTTTTTGCCTTGGTCATGAAGATTCTTCCTTCATGGCATCTGTGAGTGATGAACTTTCCTATCCAGCCACAAAGCAATACCTCTTGTGTAGTCTGTGGATGTGTAGACAACAACTGATTTGGATTGGCCAATCCACAACAAATTTCCTGATTATCCTTTGAGAAACATGACTTCTCTCTTTATGGAAATAGTGAAGAACATTATTTGTGTAATTAAAAAATAATCAGCATCTGGAGAGTCCAGCGTAGGGCTACAAAGATGATTAAGGGAGTGGAGCATCTCCCTTATGCGGAAAGGCCGAGGGAGCTGGGTCTCTTTAGTTTGCAGAAGAGGAGACTGAGGGGAGACCTCATTCATGTTTATAAATATTTAAAGGGTGAGCGTCACGAGGATGGAGCCAGGCTCTTCTCGGTGACAAACAATGATAAGACAAGGGGTAATGGACACAAACTGGAACACAGGAGGTTCCACTTAAATTTGAGAAGAAACTTCTTCTCAGTGAGAGTGACAGAGCACTGGAACAGGCTGCCCAGAGAGGTTGTGGAGTCTCCTTCTCTGGAGACATTCAAAACCTGCCTGGACGCCTTCCTGTGTAACCTCATCTAGGTGTTCCTGCTCCGGCAGGGGGATTGGACTAGATGATCTTTTGAGGTCCCTTCCAATCCCTAACGTTCTGTGATTCTGTGATTCTGTGATTAAATATTCTTGAACCCTGAAATTTGCTACCCATCTCAGAGATTTACATTTCAAAAGCAAATGTATTCCAGAAGTTTTTCGTTTGCTTATTTTGCTTTTATCTGAGAAATACGGGATTTTTCCCTGGGAATAAAGAAGGATTAGAGTTTTTAAAATGCTATGTGTAGAGCAACTACAGGTAGCATACAAATTTGCTTTAGAATAAAAGTGGCATTGTTGAGAACCGATTTGAATGCACTGTCATGGCAGTAATCAGAAGGCTTCTTTCAATCACCACAACTAATTAAAGAGGAAAAAAATAGAGTGTCTGTGATTCAATAGTGGAGGGAATTTTTCAAAATTGCCTTAAGTGATTTTTAGCAGTTTGTTGCTGGGTTTAGGACAGTGGTTTAGTCAGGACTTCCATTTTCAATCACATATGTGTTTCTGAGTTCTACATGCATGACTGGTATTAGTCCAGTGCCTACACTTACTGTCCAAATACTTAGTCATTCCAAATCAGAAGTAACTTTTTAAAAACTCTGATCTAACTTTTAATTTTTTTGCATGGAAAGACTCTGGTTTTTAATTTCTGCTTTCCCAGGAGTGTCTGCCAAAAGATGGCACTTCTCATTCCTGGTCAGTGCTCCATGAAGGGCATCAAGAATAGCTAAAATGAATCATGCACCAATGCAGCTACCAGAAACAGCAGTGAAAATTAAGGGCCTAAGAAATACTTGCATTCCTGTCGTGCCATACCTGGTCTGTTAGCTGCTCTGATGGTAGGTTTCCTGGTGAAATGCTAGTCTAGTCTGATTCTTCATTTATGTTGTCTTTCCTGCAGAGATGTTGAAATATGAAATTTCATGAAATTCCATGGCATGTGCTAAAGTGCAAGTCATGCTTATGCAGGATGGGGCTTTTGGTAAAAGATTGGAAATGTGGAAAGAGTTTCTGCTGTAACAAGCCAGACAGTGGTACTGGAAGTCTTTCTTCCAAGACAGACTATCAGGCAGTGATGAAACTGTTAGGAAAGGAGAGCTACATCCCCAGGCCAGCTGAAAAGGGCATCAGACACAGGATGCAAAGGCAGATCTTCATCCAGGCTCTTTGTATTTCCTGTTACAGAGGCACGAGATCTGGGGTCTAGTTTGCAGGACATTTCAACTAAACAGTGGTATCTAGTATCCTACCCCTATCCCCTGAAATACAGTCCTGTAATTTTCAGATTCTTTCCTTTTGTCAGTGTACTAAAACCTGTGTTATGTGCCACCATATGTGGTTCTATCTTAAATGTTGGCAGACAAAAATCACATTATGTAATTCGCACTCCTTAAAAAATAAGGCTTAAAAAAGGTTTGCTATTGACATGAGAATAAAGAAGAAACCATCACAACAGCACTAACCCATTGTTACAGAATAATGAAAGCTTTTTTTCTCTGTCTGGAGTTTTTTCGGGGTTGAGGGGAAGTGGGGTAGTGTTGTTATAATTATCTCTAAACAATTGTTGCTTTCTTTGACTTTATGTGCAATGACAGACTGCCCATTGCCAGAGCTATGACGCAGCCATGTGTGCCATAGCTGACCCTATCCCACGTGGACATTCCTCCCTTTTCACCACAGGACCCCACGGTGAACTGGTGCCTGTGGAGGTGCACATCTTGCAAGCATAGCATGTCAATGAAGCAGGCTCAGGAGGTTGTTAGGCTAAAAGACCTAGGAGCAGGCAGTGGGTTAATCATCTGTGCTCCTCCTACTTCTGCACGTGATGAAAATGACAGCTTTTTCCTTGAGAATTTAGTCACCCTACTGATTTGCAAGGTGACAGTAAGTAGAAGATATTAAATCAATTTTCTTCACATTTGTCCCTTCTTCCATGTGGACTCTCACTAATCAATATTTCCTTCAGATTAAGTCAGTTGGAAGTTTTTAATGGACTTCATAGCTCTCCTTGCAGTTCAAGTGCTCTCAACTACGACAGAATCATGCAAATCTGTGCAAGTGCTTTGTCAACAACCATTCATTCAGCCTCTGAAATGTTTTAACCATTTCTAAATTTATCACTTATTACAGCCCCGTGAGCACTGAGTATATCAGACTTTTAAGAAAACTGGTATCAGGAATCTGGTTAAAAGGAAGTTTTCTTCATCAATCAACTTTAGCACTAATGAAAGGAAATATTTATTTCTAGGCATATCCAGGATAAAGTGACCTTTTAATATATATTCCTTTGCAAATACAAGTCCCTCAGTCAGGCCTCTGTGCACAACTTTACCATTTGGTAATAGAAACAAAAAGAAAGCAATATGAAAAAATAAGAACTATCCTATAGCATGTGACATTAACTGCACACTCTTCCTAGCTCACTGTCTCAGTAACCAATTCTTCATCAAACCTTGAGGAAACATCTAAGGTACAATAGTGTATAGAAGACCGAAATACTGCCTTTAGTAGTCTGATAAAAGGAATAAATCTGAAAATGGCTGGGTCATTTGCTTGGAAGGAGAAGGACTAGATACTACTCCTTAACTGAATTGCTCTACAAACTGAAACCCAGATCTTACCTCTCTGCAATCTGGGGAGACGAAAAACTTGGATCGAGAGATACACTTGAATTCTGTGCCTAGAGCTTTTTTATTGTTATCATTTTATAACAATTTGAAAATGCAAATATTTATTTTGAGACTTAACTTATGAAAGAGAAAGGTGAAATGCTCATCCAATGACATGATTCATATTTGAAAGGAAATTAGAGCTTAAGTGGCTGGGTTTTAATTTCAGCAGAAACCTTCTACGCTTTGCACATGAAATTATTACCTTTTCTTAATGCTTATGTGTTAGTTTTTGAAAGGAATTCTTTTTATCTGGGGTCATTTAGCTATTTTCCACAAATGTAATGTAAACTGTTTATAAGGACTAGAGAGAGGCATTTTGAGAACTGTTCTCTGCCCAAGCATGCCTGCATTCCCCAAGCTTCAGTTAGCATCTTCATAGGCAAACCATTGCTCTGTGCACAGGGTGCTGCTGTCTAGCAGATAAAGGTTTGTGGTGACATGAAACTGTGGAAACAAAATGGTTGCAAATATTATTCTAAGGAAGTGATTAAGGATCAATATGAAAAGACTGTCTTGAAGCTGTGCTTGCTGCCACTTATTAATACTCATTGATCTTGAGTTACTACCTAACACGGAGAAATCCAGCTTTGAATTGCAAAGCTCTGACAGGGATTCAGGACTCTATGAGAGGCAGTGCAGAAATCTGATTCATGATTAGCGTCCTGATCTGCTAGTTTAAAAGTTGGCTTGGGTTAAACTAATATGAGTAATATGCATGTCTCCTAGTTAAGACAAGCAGGTATATATAACTGTGAGACTTGGCATGCATACAGAAAGCAGGGATGAAGAATGACAGCTGAAATGAACCTTAGTGCTGCAGTATGCTGTTGTTAAATATTTCCTATTTCTAAATCAAGCCATCTGTCATTTCCTCTACTTATCTATTAATTGGTGCTTATAAGCCCTCATGCTGCATGTTCAAGGAAAGATCTCCAGAGTAAATGTGGTAAGAACCTGAAGTACACAGCAGACAAGTACAGAGTAATGGCCAGATTCATGTTCAGTGATCCTGTTAAATTCAGCTCCTGTTGGTATCAATTTAGGAAAGCATGAAAATGCAGGCCTAAATCTGTCTCTCTTAAATTATCTCTGGCTTTGCTGATTGCAATGGGACCTCAGTGCATGCTTAGATTTACGTATGCCTTTATATCTTCTTCTGAATAAGGTTTTCCTGAAAGGGACTATTAGTCAGAGTATGCAGAAACTGGCTTTGTGATATCAGAATCCATAATCCTGATCCATCCTATCAAATAAATTATGCTGATTTATATAAGTGTTAATCCTAGAAGGAGGGACGTCTAGATGTGAGTTTCTTTGTAGCTAGTGAACTGTGAATTAGCAAGACTAAGAGGAGTTGAGCTCTTCTTTTGTCTGCTAGGGTGGTTTGGCTCCTGGAACGTGCAAATGCAAATGACTTTATAGATCTGCTTTTACGTTAATCAGTGTTTAAGTCAACAAGGGGCTATATCTCTACTTATGGCTGTTGTCACACTGTGAAGACATGTCTACTTCCCCAAAGTAGTATTCCATCTGTGGCACAGCTGCTTTGAATCAGTTACACATGGGTAGATGCTAGTCTCAAAAGGAAACCTGTGGCCTGTGACCACTAATTGCAGACTTTCATTGACTTCACTGGATTTTGGAAAATGACCTTACAGGCAAAAAGGCTGAGCTCTAAGACTTTAGAGCAGTCTGCCTTTTTGCAGCCATCATAGTTTCTTGTTCTGATAAATAAAGGTGGGGGGATTGACGATGCATGGTTTCTTCTGCTCCACTCAGAAGGAAGATCGGTGGGGTTGTACCTACAGTGGTGATTTCATTTGAACAGTCAAGCAGTTTTAAAGCAGCTCCTACCCCTCGCTACTTGTGCCTTGTTGTCCTCTCTGGTTTGGTTCTGAGGTGTAGTTTTAATGTGCATGAACAATGCATTCTACATGCTGGAGCTGTGCTGCATTGCTTGAGGGAAAATTAGGGCCTGAGCTCATGAGCTGTACACCCACAAGGTCTCCAAGGGCATACCTAATGTGCACGTGTCCACAAACGATTCTTAACCATCAACAGCTCCCAAGACATCCTGACACACTTTTTGTCCTCCATGACAGGATAAAGAGCACATATGCCTACCTATTAGCCCTTGACACCGAGCCCTCACTCCTTAGAGACTCTGCTGCCCCATCCCTCCATCCATCCTTCTGGTTTGAAATCTTCGCCCTTTACCTGTTATGCTGAACCCCTTATGTCTTTTACCACCTTTTAAAATTATCCTTCTTTTCCTGCTTCTCCTTCTTGCACTGGTTACATCTATGGCCCCTCTAGTACCTCAGAAAACCAATACAGTGTAACCTGGGTCCTCAGGGAAATGGTACATCTCATAAATTTGTCCAGTGAGAGAGCCAGAAGTGTCTCCAGAATCAGTATAACTCTGTGGCAATATTGGAGGTAGCTCCTCCTGAGCAGGAGGAGATAAAACAGGACTGGTGAGCACTGCAACGTTGCAGTCAAGAAAATGAAGGCTGCATTCTTGAAGATGTAACTTTGCACTATACTTCTGGGCTGAAACAGCAGACATGCCAGTTAACGGAAAGATTGAACATACCTTTGGATGAGAGCATAGCACAAAGCCTCCCACTCATCTGTATGCCTGGGCATCAGAACCACCATGCAGGGCATCCTGGAGGAGAGCATGGTCGCCAGTTCCACTCCAGTGTGCTTTCTCTTCCTGGCTCTGCCTCAGTACCACTACAGGGTACAGCTAGGGATACCTCTTTGGCCTGCTCCCACCATAGCTGCCTTCAATAATCCCATGAACCAGAGTCTGGACCAAGTAAGGGAATTACTGTTTCATGCATATCTTTGGGTTTGAAGGATAGTCCGTGCACAAGGCTTCTAGTGGAGTCTGGGGTTTGGGCTCAGAGCTGTGGTAAAAAAGCTGTTTGTAATTTGTCTGCTTAACATGTTACTGTGCTTTTTACAGTATAAAAATATGCATTTAGAACCGTATAATTCCCTTAGGGTTGTGAGCTGTGAGGGAAATCTTAATATAAGTATATTAGAAACTGCCTGCTCTTGATGGCTGTGCAGCTCAGCCCTGGCACCTGCAGTATCTTGTGAGAATATAACTCCCCCACTATTGCAGGTGAAGATCCCATCTTGTGGCTTCTTCCCTCTCCTAGCACAGCAGGTTAAGGACAAATGACATGACACTATGTGCGATAAAACTGCAGGCCAAATCCTGTCCCACAAACACCTAAAGAAACAAGCAGTTTATGGGTTTGTTCTGTTTCAGTGTGCTGAGCAGATGGAGCGTCACAAACAGCACTCTGCTGTGGTGATGTCCTTTCTTTTCCCCACAAGCGCAAACCACTGGAAAGTACTAGGGTCACCTGCCTTTAGTCTGTGACTGAGTGTGGGCAGAGATGGTGCAGTACTGCTCGTGGGGCTTCCTCACCCATTCCCATGCCTCCAGGGATCTTGCCTGGCACTGAATAGTCATGGCAGCGGGACTGAGCTTTCATGGGAGGGCACTTCTCATCTTCCCCCAGCAGAGGAGGGGACAAAGGCAAACGGTTGAGCAGGAGCATCTACCAAACTGTCCAGTTGGTTGTATGGTAGTCATGGAGGACCACCTCTTGGAGCAGCAGCAGCCTCTTGGTCCACTCTCCATTCAGTACACTCTAAAAATGAACTTGAGGGAGTGACATCCCTCTAGGAGCCTCCTCCCACTCTCACTGCTTAGCATGAACTTTTTACCCACCACTCTAAAGCCTGATGCCTCTCCTTGCCTCCTCACTAGCTGCAGAGGACAGCGGGTCACAGGATACACGGTCTCCTGGGACACAGCAGGCTGCCAGTAGCCTACCCATTAACCCCTCCTGCTATGGAGGCTGAGGGGGAGAGGGTCACCCTGTTCATAGCCCAACTCCATCTGCCCCTCACATGAGCTGGCCATGGCAGAAACAGAGGACCCTGCCCTGCCCAAACTGAGTCCTTGAAAAGCCTGGGGGCTGTCCAGCAATGGCTGCAAACAGTAGAGGGAGGCTGTGTATTCTCTCAGACACTTGAGGACAGTCAGGCACAGCTAGCAGCAGTTCTCTGTCTACCTTGAGATCCAGGCTGGCAGAGTCTCAGGAGCAGCAAGATCTTCAGATGTGGCAGAAATAGCAGCTTTCTGTGGATGGCCCTTTGGCCTTGGTGTTGGGACAGCAGTGAGAGGTTTCAGAGAGAAAGAAGCTTAGCCCTGCCTCAGGTTTTGTTGGCAGCTCTGCAGGGCAGTGTGGCAGGACAGCAAAGGACAGACAGTGGCTTTGGGCCTCTGTTGCTTGCTGCAGACCTTCAGGTGGTGTGACTGCTCACTTAGTTAGGCCACAGTGGTCAGATTGTTTTGATGTTGGTCTCCAGTATGTCCTGTTGTACTGTTTGGGTACGTTACTTCTCACAGTTCTTTCCCCTGGACTTCCTCTTCCCTAATGCTTCCCTAATACTCTTCTCCTTAAGATTTTAATATCTCTAATACTTGCCTCTTCCAGTTCAGAAGTTGCGGGCATGTTCCCTTCCCTTTCCGTCCAACTTCTGCCCTTTAATAAAGTTTTCCTGTTGGCTTCAGCAGTTTTGCAGTAAGTATCTGCAGTTGGAGAGGGAGCATGCTTGCTTCCAGAAGTCACAGACTTTCAGCTCCAGTCTTGCTAGAAGTCCCTGCTGTCAGCCTCTGGCCATACCTCCTCCTCTGCAATCTGGGGCTGGGGCTCTGGTCAGGCTCTGGTGCAAACTTGTTGGTGCCATGCAGTCTCCTCACCTGCCTTGACTCCGTTCTCTGGCAGACCAGCAACTCAAGTAGGGCTTACATCCCACTGTTGAGGCCACCATTCCTCCCACCCCAGGCTCTGGAAGACCCTGGACTCTCCCTGCAGCTGGAGATGTGGATGAGTACATCTGCTTTGTGTAGCTGAATCCTGCTCTAGAACTCTGACTTGCCAGAGGTGACACTTCTGCTGCTTTCAGCTCTTTAAATGGTACACAGTTCATAGCTTCTTATTGTACTGCTTCAGTAAAATGTGCATGGAAAAAGGGATTCCAGAGAGTGCTGTGTCTTACTATTCTTTGAATTTATTTATAGTAAATATCTCTCTCATTCCTAGAATTATTGCTGTCATATTTAGTACAAAATTTGCATACTAAGTGGTATAGCAATGTATTTTTACAACATTCAAAAATAGCAGGGTACCAGACTTACAAGATATTGATTTAACTATAGTGAGCTGCAGTATATTCCAGTGATTCGGTTTTTTAAATGTGCCTGTTGCAATAGGACTGAATTCAGGCTGTGATGGGCTTAGGGAAAGGATAGAGGTTATATCAAGGATAGAGGTTATATCAATGTATGGTGAAAGGCAGTCTTGTAGCTGATTTGACCTGTGAAGACGAAGACATATTTCCCTGCTGTGCCAGAGATTACAAGTGTGAACTGAGGCAAATCAATGTAAAATACCATTGACTTCAGCGGGCTAAGTTAGAAGGGCTAGTTCTGGAGAAAGGATTTAAGCATTTTAAGCATGAGCAGCCAGATACATTGCTCCTATTTCACCTACTTGTACCTATTCTGAGGGCTCTCGGCCTTCCCTTTTCCCTTGAAACCTCATCTTAACCTGCTGCTGAGGCACTTTCTCTTCCTTTCTGCAGGGGTGTTTAGGTGCTGGGAAAAAGGCCTTCAGAAGCAGGATGTTTTCAAAATAGAAACCTTGGTGCTGAACTCTGAGACACAGATCAATAGCTGTTGACAACTCAGCTTACTGCCATATTTTGCTAATATTATCCCTCTCCACAGGTACTCACAAAGTTCCCAGAAGTGTCAAAAGGAGGATAATATATACTAAGCAAATCCCATTTTGATTCTTCTGCCTCATTCCACTATCTGCTCCTATGTTCTTCTAGGGAATAGGCTAAGTGACTGGACTTGGATTGCAGGTCTGGCACAAGGAAATGTTTGTAATGCTGCTAGTGATTATTTTGTATGAGATTGTTCCCAGAAACAGGTGACTCAGACCTTGCATTGGCTGTAGTTTTGGTACAAAACATGAATTCTAATTTCTTATAAGTTAGCCTGAATTCACAAATGCGAGAAAGCTCTGTTTGGCAGGGAAGTTCACACAGACTCACACTCACACTCAGGTGCTGGCCTTCCAGGTCAGCAAGTCCCTTTAGCTGTCTTCACACAGGCTTTATGCACCACGAAGCCCATCAGGACAGGCTTCGTCTCTGTAAACCATTCTGCCTTTCTCTGAGGTTTTGGAGAGATGTACTCTTTCTCTGTTGGATGCAGCAGAGGTGTATCAACTAATTCAACCTTATGTGGATACTGCATCTTGTTATGAAGTCCTTTGCGAAAGCTACGATTTGTTTCCCAAAGTGAGATTTGCCACACTTCCCTTTTCTTTGTACCTTTGGATTACAAATTAGGGGGCATTCAGCAAATTACTCTAAGCAACTTTGGCAGTTTTGTAGCTTGAAGGAACTCAATATGCATCCAGACATCTAAAAGTTTTAACTAAACGTTTAATTCCATAGAGCCTCTCCATCCTTCAAGCCTCCTGAGGCAGCATAGCAAATACAAAGGCACCATGAATAACACTGTTTGTTTCAAGCAGCTGTGAAATTAGTCCACTGTGTATAATACTAAACAATATAAATTACCAGAACTGAGTATTACTGTTGAATAAGTGTTGTGGTTGCAAGCATCTGATGTACTGTGAGCTGTGGTGGTTTTGTCACACCTTTTTCTTCCTTCATTTTTTCCACTTGTGTCTTACTGTATAACCTGAGTCCTGTGTGTGATTTGACATTCTCTAGTACAGGATGCTGTACCAGTTTGCATCATAGTTATCATGGTGGGGCTGGGCTCCTAATTTTGAAACCCCATTTCATTACAGTAGAGAAAATTAATAGCCCAGTAGTACTCGTATCCTGCTCGTGCTCCCATTGCTTTCCTCCCTGAAGCAGAAGCAGTCATGAGCTAAATGTCTTTATCATTTGGACACATAACAAATTGGCAATTTAATAAAATGACAAGCTATTTCCAGAAATAAAACAATTAATTTTATTTATGCTCTTTGATTACTTTTCAGGTCTGTGAATACACTGGGCTGGTGAAATTAGGAAGTGATGCTGGAGGCGGATTACCGATTCATGTTCTTATTGTGCATTCTTCTGAGCGTAAAATAAGAGCATTGGGGAAGCAAAACAAGCCTTAGAGGAAGGTAATTATTTGAATGGCTCCTTCCCTTCACTGATCTACCTTATCCTGATGGGCAAGTCCTGCTACCCAGCTGTTCCCCAGGGAGGAACCACCCCACCACCCTTGGGAATGCTGCAGGGCAAGGACAAGGGATGCAGGCAGTCCTGCTATAGTCATAGTCCTGCAGACGAAGAGTGAGGCAAAGAGCTGATTGACTGGAGAAGAGTTCATACAAAATGACCTTCCCACATAATGGAATACCAATATTTCATCATCTGGTTTTATCCCTCTGGGCTATACATCTAGGAATTAAACTCCTCCTCTATATTTCATTTTTCAGCCTCACACAGTTAGTCCAACAACAGACTAATTAGTCTCTTCCAAAACAACACAAAAATACTACATTGGTATTCTTATGAGTATTCTGGACATCAATGTGGAAAAGCTTGTACTTCTTTGGATGCCTTATTTCTCATGTTTTCATTTTTAAATTTTGCTTATGGATTTGATTATTGAAATTGGCTCCAAAAAGCTAGCAGGAGATTAGCTGCATATTTGAATAGCTTTGTTCAATGCAGATTAGTTTACTAATTTTTTATTTTAGTTTATTTTATTTAAAGCTTCCAACCAATTGAAGAGGGTGCCTTATCACTAATTATTTAATCAGAGTATTATATTAGAAATGCCATATTTAATTAGCAAAGTAGCGTTAGTATTGTTACCTGGTAAAATCTTACAATATTACATTATAGTTGTAAATCTACATATAGTTCTAATAAAAATGGGAAGCCAGTAATCAGTACGATGGTGTAGCAATTTGCATAATGCATCTGTTCTTATAAAATATGTAATTTGGTTAAATGATAATTTGAATTAATTTATGGTTTCAAGTTCTCAGTTGGAATAGATTAGTGGGAAAATGCTGGAGTTTGCACCAACAGAAAATTTGCTGATGATATGTCAAGGATAAAAATAATTCTGTATTGAAAATATTGTGGAAAGAGAAATGGAAACATGCTTCTTTTAAGCTAAGTTCACCAATAATAATTAAAAATTAACATATCATAATGACAAAGATTTAAGCTAAGCAGTATTATTAACCTTGATTCAGAAATAGTTAATACTTTTTTTTTAGAAAATATGTTCAATGTAGTAAATGAAGAAGGACTACTTGCCATGTCTTTTCGTCAAATTAAAGCCAACCAGTTCTTTCACAAAGAACTGAGCTTTAAAGTGCAAGTTTTGATAAACACCTACTGCAGGACTATTACACTTTACCATCCGTGCAATCACTAGTATTGTCTCTTTCAGAGAAATATAAATTAGTTCTGCTAAATTGATTTTTGTCTGGGAACTACATAAAGAATCAATGAGATTAATCAGAAAACACCATTCAAATATTACAATGTTAGTAAGGATAAAATTAATTTCTGAGTATAGGCCATGTTTAACCACTCAGATGAACTTTTTAAAATGTGTGTAGAATCTGAGCTGTGCTTCAGGAATAACGTATGGAATATTTCTTTCTACTTTGCAGAACATTAGACTTTTGAAAGCATTTCAGTTCTTCTGTAGCCAAGAAAAAGTCACATATTTTCTGTAAAAAGGGAACATAGTCCATGCATTTTGTTAGAAAAATCATCGACGCAAGCCCATGTGCTGCTTCTGGCTTGTTCTGAATTCTCATAATCATACTTGGCAGAGTTCTATTTTTCTCTCCTCTTAGCAGCTCAAGGCCTTTTCAGTTAAAATAGGCAGGTTTAATTTATAAGCAAGGAAAAATGTAAAAAAAACCAACCCGCAACCAGCAAAACCACTCCAACAAACTTTTGCAATCTCCACGACTATTCATGTTCATAATATTAAATAGAAAAGTGTTTGTGGATTTGAAGCCTAAAAGTGTCCTCAGCCATTACAGATTTCACTGAATTCCTGCT
>NW_010180881.1:60379-69642 GCF_000695765.1 Mesitornis unicolor
ATTTGCTTCAGTACTGAGTACAGACATTAGGATTTGGCCCTTGTCATACAACCTTCTGTGTCAGAATACAAAGTAGCATTACAAATAACTACTTGCAAATAATCAGAATGCAAAAGCTAGAATAGGACTTCATTATAGCATTTGTTCTCCTGTAAGTAGAAGCTGAGCATATTCCTACAGAACTGATACGACTGGAGGTTTTGTCTTCCAGGCTCTCAGTTCAAGCGCAGTCTGTGGTTTCAAGGACTCAGTATAGAGATAGTGTTAGTGAAGGAGACTCATAGTGGCTTTATCAACAAGAAGTTCAGTATGCAGTATTTTTGTAAGTGTATTTCTTGGGAGTTTTTATTGTTCAGTCAATCCATAATTAAAATGAACTGACTTATATTTCTAATTTCTCATTTTTTCCTGTTAACAGAACAATGACTTGGTGCCAGGTGTTCTTGGTCTAAGCCAAGCACTCTGCTGATGTAAGTTCAAGGCAGTCTGGTCTTCCAGCATCCTTAGCAGAGACTGCAGGCTTCATACCACAGCTCAGTCCCATGTGCAAGTGCACCTTAAGTACGAGAGCTTTCTATTACAGTCCGTTCAACCAGGAAGTGCTGCTATTTAGTATCATAACATATGTTCTCTTGTTTACTTCATAATAAATATACCCAAAGCTTGACTGAACCAGTGGCTCCTAGGAGAACACTTGACTGATTCTTGAAATGCAGCAGTTGACTCCAGAATGGAGGCTTCTCTTCTCTGGAGTACAGCTGTCACTTACAGTGTTTGCCTTTCACTCTTCACAACTTCTTGACATAAAGTAAATTTCTGAAAGGCAGAGGTTGGACTTGAAAAGAAAAATAAAGACTAAGAAAGTTGAAAGAAGGTTAGAAGTGGCTTACTAATTCTTGGTAGTTCAGCTTTATGCACACTTATTAGCAAGCAAGAAAAGAATTGCTTTATCTCATTGGGCTCCTTTAATTCTCCTGAGATGGAGCCAATTACAGATGAAACTGTATTGCTGAGTTCATGTGCTAGAGGATTCTAATCTAATGTTTCACCTAATTAAATTCTAGCATGATTAAAGGAAAGCGCTGCTCCCTAGAGATAAGAGTGGGTGCATATTTCTAATATCCATGTATACTATGCACCACTAACTCTTAAGACAAGGCTTGAAGTAACTGGGTGGAAGTTCTGATTCAGCTGTCTTCTATCAGGTTATTCAAGAAACCTTTTGTATATCTGTGATCAAATAATTGTCTCACCTCTCTTCTCATAACCCTCACCGTCCCAGCCTCAGCAAAGGAGAAATAACAGGTTCTGACTGAAAAAATTAGGTAATTCTTTGAAATTAAGTCAATTAATTCTACAGAACAAATGTTCCCTGGATATTCTCCAGATGATACAAATCAAATGGCTGAGAGAGGCATTAACTGTAAGCCAGGTTTTGGGCAGTCTTTCTTGATACACGCCTTGAGAGTTTTACAGTTGATCCCCTAAAGGACATTGTGTCGTCCTGTCTCATGCATGGCTCTCCATGCATCCATAGGAAGAACTGGGAACACAAAACCAGATTTCACCAAAGAATACCGGGATTAGTTATGTGTTTTAAGGTGAAATGCCAAGTATTGGAGCCTAGCTGTGTGGTAAGAAAGGAACTAACACTGTTGATAGCTCCAGAGTCATGATCTGGAATGCTCCCCTGCTAGCAATGGCTCACACCAACTCTGTCTTGCAAAATCCTACTCTTTCAAGCCTTGCACTGACTGCAGACACATTCATACACAGGTGCCTTCAGATAACAGGCAACTCTCCCACTGAGATTATGCGTAATATCTGGGTAAAAATGACATCCTTGCGATCGTACTGAAGTTAGAGCAACCCAAACCTCTCTTCATACATGTTTGACAGTGAGGACAAGAATCAGTTATAAATAAACCCAGAATATAAGGTTTGCCATTCATTTATTGTAGTTTGTGGCACACTGCTTATCTGTATATTTCAGTATCTATAGAGTCCTATCTGACTTGTGTTTTGTAGGTACATAACTACAGAGATAGGCAGTGTGCCTCAAAATAATACAGATATGTGAGAAACAACACCTAGATACTTCAGTTTTATTCTGGTGTTGTTTTTCCACAAGTTAGCACTACAGTCTTTACCTCCACTCTTGATCTGATCTGACAGAGTGAAAAGAGCTGTTCACAAACCGTTCAGATGTTCACAGATAAGTCTCACAAGTGTACTTGAAAGAATGTGCTATACTCGTCACCATGCACTTGCGCTTGTCAACCATGAGATGAAAGCAAACCTGAAGGCTGCCAATATTTTGCATACAACTATCTGCCCAGCCACTGTGACATGTTGTTCTGCAGTCTTATATCTTCTTCATCTGCAGCGAATATAGCTTGAAAGCACTAATTTCATAAAAACAGAGCATCCAGAAAAGGCTGCCTACGCATGGAGGCTGACTGAAGCATGAGTTTGTTGGCCACAGTTTGTTGTGGAACACAGAGAGATACCATTTGAATCTCAAGTGAAAATAGCAGTATTAAAAGGTGATTTGTGCCCTAGGATTTTGTTCTTTGATGTTTTCATTTCCAAATTTCATTAAATATTAGCAGAAACAGCTTGCTTATTTTTTATGCTTCATCAAGTGAGATCTCAGTTGACTTGGCTGAAGTGAAGTTAGAAATCAAGAAGCAGCAATATCTATTTATTTGTTTAGGTGTTTTCAGCCAGTCTGTTTAAGTTCAGTGTTACTGTTACGCTTTTCAAAGGATCTATTCTGACAAGGCACCACTTGTTCAAGAAAGTAAAAGCAGCAAGAAACTTTCATGAGAAAGGAGAGGTTTGGGTGTTTTTTTAAGAGATTGCTGTCAGTCAAACTTTGCTTTTCAGTCCTTGAAAATCCAGGCACTGACATGTTTCTAGTATTCAAATGCCACATTGCAGAAACAGAATCACATCCAAAGCCCATGTCTCCATAAGTTGAGCTCTCTGTAATAAACTGTTACCTCATAAGTTGCTAGCAAACCTTTCCAAACTACAGCTGCCCCAGTAAAGAGTGTCATAAGAAGGATGTAAGTGTATGAAAACCAAATACCAGTCCTGGAGTCAGTCCTGTCAGCAGTTCTGCCTTGGACTTGGTTCCAGTTTAGTACATAATGTTGCTCTTTTGTTGGACCTCAGCTTCCACACATGAAAAATTAATGTAATAGGTTTTGCTGCATTTTCCATAGTGTTTAATGAGATCAGTGAACTAAAATGTGAACCATGCCTAGACAGGTGGAACTAAACTTTCTTGCTGCAGTTATGGTACACACTTTGGCCTCATGTCAATGTGGCAGCTTCTGCATGCTGTGGGAAAGCTGGTGCCGTGGGGCGCCTGCTGGAACTCCTTCAGCTGCCATTTCCACCATAGGAATGACTGGAGAGACCCCAGATCCAGCCAAATGCCCCCAGAAGTTCCTTGTAAATGAGGATTTGCAAATTGTTCCCTTTACCAATGCAGTATCCAACTGTATTTATCGCATTGGAATGCAGAGATTCCTTTTAACTTGTCTTTGATCCTGTCATTTTTACACCTTTGCACATTTTGGCCTTCCTGCAAAACTTAATGCCATCGTTGCCACTGTGCCCTAGTTTTCAATGTTGCATATCCCACTGTGTCCAGTAATGCATTGTAGCTGAAAAGAGACATATCTGTGAAACAGAAGGATAAACTGTCACAAAGCATACAATTTATAATTGCAATGCAATGACTTTGTCACTGTTACATTGCAAAGAATAAATAAGAGCATCGCCAAGTCATACATTTCTTTGTATTTATTTGAATTATCTGTACAATATTGAAATAATAGACCTTGTGAATTAATACTGAGAAATCTTGACTGCTGTTTGTTTAATAGAGCTTTCTTCCTGCAACACTCCTAAAAATGTAATTCTAATGGAAATTGTTTCTACTAGGAATATAATAGGCTGCGTGAAAGGAATGAATAAAAGTTTGGTTCAAAATAGCTCAAAAAGGTATTGGAAATCTTTGATAGAAATCCAGCTTCTCTGGTGTAGTCTTTTTTAAAAACAAAATGGGCATTTTTACTGTAGCTGACAAAGCAAATTATTGTTGGACCCTTTGGCAATGGAGTATTGATGTAATGCAATAATTTATTTCGTGTGTGATCTACAGGTAGCTCATTTGAGGGATTTAATCTCATAAAACTACATTGTAGAAAATTGCTATAATTTATTTTGTGTATCCTAAATAACTGTGTATACATGAGAATGTAAATGTATTTCTAGTCTGAATCAGAAATAACTGGTAATGGGCCATTCTGTTATTTCTAATGTTGCTAGAGTGTTTTGTATCAAAATGTTTTTTCTGCCTCGTTATTTTGGTAGGTGATGCCAATTTGTTGAAATACAAAACCTGCAGGAACATATATATTTCAGTAATTTTCATATATGGAAAAGTTTGTCAAGTTCAGAACAGACCATTTGCCAACAAACAGAAAAGGGTGGAAAGAGCGCATGTCTTTGCTGAGACTGGGTTATGTGGAACTGCAAGGGTCTAATCTGGGTCAGACAGGACAAGTCACCTATGTGTTATTGAGGATGTGCTAAATGCATAGGTCTTGTCCAGTCATAGCTAGTTCTCTTTATTGAAACTCTGACTGTTTGTATGAGTTATCAAATACTAATTGAACCGATTGAGAGAGATTGATTCTCAGGATTGTAGGAAGTAATGATGCAGCACTGTGGCATAGCAAAGCCCAATGTTAGACCTCAAGTGAGGGAAAGGTGGTTTCCTTTTCAAACAAAATCAGTTTTATTCAGTCACACCCTCATACCATATGTTCACAAGCTGCTAGATGTGTGTGCTTGAGTTATCTGTTCAGTGTCCAGGCACCACATGGTACCCAGGTGGTCTGTCCAGGCTTTCTTGCAGTTACTCAGAGGACAAGGGATGGAAGCTGTTGAATCCTTCTCTCTTCTTCTGGATGCTTCTTAGCTTGGAAACCCTCACCCATATTGGGTTAGTCTGTTTGTACTTTTTAGAAGTTGACAGCAATTGTGATTTTTTATCTCTATCCTGTCCCACCTCTGTGAATGATCAGGATTTGTACACTGTTTTTAGTCTCCTTATATGGGTGTCTTTAGGCTCCTGCTCTGTTCACCATCTTCCCACCTTCATGTCTAAAAGCACTGAGTCTTTCCTTTAGTCTGCATATAGGCCGCCTTTGTTTTAGAAGGTCCTTTCTTTCAGTCTGTCCTTTGTTGCCTTGATGCTGGGTGCCCTGAGAAGATGCACATAAATGAGCTGGTATTTTGGTGACTTGCTAATATATATGCCATCAGCATATGCCATTCCCATAACCCTTCTCCTGGGAGTTGTTTTTTCTAGTGCTTGAAAACCCAGATATTCTCAATCATTCTCCATTCAAGTGACCTTAACATTTCTATGACATACGATCCTTCTTCTGTTCAGTGTGAAAGATGCTCAGTCTGCACTGCTGCACAGTGGAGAACAACGGGCTGTAGCCAGGCTGCTCACTCCAGAGCTCATACTTGATGTAGCTGTCAGCTGCGACATCCAAATCCACAAGAACGATAAGTGATTCAGATTAAGAGAAAGAAAAATTCGGTAGTCAGATGCCTTGATTTCCCCAGTTGCTTATCTTAAGGATTTCCTCTTTCTGATTCAACTAATGGTATCACAGTCCAGTCAGTTAGCAACTTTGGATAGCAAGTAGTAGGAATTAAACACCATGGAGTGCATGTGCTAAACTGGTCTGTGTTGCCTTGATAGGGGAATTGTATACAACCTCACATGACTGTATCTCTAACCATAATGCTGACACCGTTTTTTGTGACTGTTCTCTTGGACCGTGTCATTGATGTGGACAGACTCTAGTTTGATATAATCAAGATTATTTGACTGCACATATTGGCTTGAAATGTACTAAAGCACCCTGAAGTACCAAGCAAGGGCAGTGTTTGCAACTTGTACCTGTTGTTCCCCAGAAGATGTTCTTTTGAAGTTTCATCGGAGCCATGAGATGGTGTTCTTGTGACCAATGTAGAAATTCATAGATTATGTAGAAACAGACATTTAAAGGTGCTACTTTATATCACGCTAAAATAAACATTTAAAACAGAATGTGAATGAATTGTGTTCTACAGGTGCCTGTTTGTCTTGACTGAGTATGAAAGAAAAGATGGATATATAGCTCGGATACACCCATCTCCATGGGAGTTGACTCTCACCTGGAAGTGGTAGTGCTTCTAACACTCCCTTTCTAAAAGAACATCAACATGAAAGGACCAGATTTTGCACATATCTTTCAGAGAGCGGCATTTAATATTCCTGGGTTCATTTCTTACCTTCAGGCATCCGTTGAAAGTGTATTTGCAGAGAGAAGGAAAGGGAAGATGCCAAAGGGGATGGAATATGCTCTTGTAAATATAGTAACCGTAAGAGATCAGACACAGACTTATTAGCATAATCATTTGAGCATACTTGCTTTGTGCTCTAAATGTTAACTTGCTCTAAATGTTAACTTGTACTAGAAAGTAACAGCTACAAAAAGAGAAGCATAATTTCTTTTTTATAAGATATTCACCTTTTCCTCAGAGACAAATGGGCATTTTTCCACTTGCTCTTTTGGTAAAGTATAAAGCAACAAAATACAGCTTCCTTTATTTACTTACTGTAATTTGTATCAGTAGCGGTGTCAGACCCATTTGTTGAAGGCAATTTGGCTCCTTCCAATATCTGATTACTCTAGATGTGTCTGAAGTACCATAATAAAAGAAGTACTGGTCAGATCCCACTACTTTTGCTCATGCTGATCTTTATCCCTTGAATGGTGACAGTGAAATCAATGTGTCTGCTTGAAAAGTAAAAGGCTCTTTAGAATGAGTCACAGTGTCACAATTCAGACTGAGGATCAGGTTTATTATGTTGATTAATCATCTTCATTAAACATTAGATTAAACTTGCACGTTTACCTCTGGATAAGGACACCATCACGGATGTCTCACAATAGGAGAAGCTTTGGGATGTAACAGTGATTCAGACTAACCATTCCCTCCAGCCTCTTTTGTTTGCTCTTGAGAAGGAATTTGTTGCAACCCTACATGCAGGTATTTTTTTTTCCCCTCACTTTGGTCAGGACATTGCTGCTGGTCCACTGAAATGCTGAGGCCAAGACTCCAAGTTCCACACTCAGCTCCTTTAAGAAGGAAAGGTTTTGGATGTATCTTTCTGCTTGTGTCTGAGCAAGGATATACCAGCGCTACCAGCATTACAAAGGGTAGAGCTGTAGGATTTCAGAGGTAGCATTAAAAATTAAAGCAAATGAAAATACACTTGAAAAAGCAGGGGATATAAAATCTTAGGAGTATTAGACTTTTATATTTCAGCCAAAATCAATTGTTGCCACAGAGGTTTTCCTACTGCTGAGATGGTAGAGCCTGCTGTGATAGCTAACTTTTGACACTAATTTTCATTTCATTGTTGTTAGGGCCTGTATCCTAGGCTACTCCATTTGCCAAGATTTTACTTGCTATGAAACCAATGCACTGAGTTCTGTGCCGATTACATCTCTGTCTCCTGTGCAACATAGAAATAAGGGATGGATAACATAAAGTCACTACTGTTTTATGAGTAGGTGAATTCCCAGGCATTTGCCATGAGAAGGGTTTAGGATAGGATGCATACCATAGCTATGATACAGTAACCGAGATGATGAACTAGCACAGTTTATATTTTTATTCTGGAAAAAAAACTTATTTAAGCCATTTCCTTTTCTTGGCTGAGAAGATCCTCCAGTGTATAATGAATGGATTACAGCATGCTTAACTTTTCAGGGAGAATGCAGAAAGAAGGCTGTGAAACAGTACTTTCCATGTAAAGATTCATTTCAGAGTTTGAAATTAGGCCCCAGGGAAGTTTTTTGATGACTGCTTATCATACTTTAATCAATCTGGACATATATATTCTTAGATATAGTTAGGGTTTAATTAAAGGACCCGGCACTATTTAGATTGCATGTGTTAGCCTAGCTGTTTTGAGATTAAGAAGTGGATCTCTACATGCAGTGATCGTACTGCCATGTATGGGATTAACTGTCACTTACCTAGAATAAAGGATAAGAATCTGTCCTGTTATATTTCATATTCTTCATATCCTGTGTCTTCAAGGCAAAGACTCCATGTGGGACTGAAGGACTGGTACTTTATTAAAGGTTGTAGCATTGATTTGTTTAAAAAGGCTTTGCCATTGAACTGTGATAGCTTCTGAACAGTGCAGTTTGCTTGAACAGATATACTGTCCAGAAATTGAATAAAGCACATCAGTGTATTTCATAAATCCACTGAAGCAAGATTTCTGTGCTGGTGATTCACTTTAGCCTGGATGTGCAGAAACTATAGTTATCCAGTTTATAACTGTATAAGTAAATTTATAAACAAACTGATCTTGAAGACTCCAACAGATAAATTAGAAAGAAATGTTAGCAAGAAACAGCATAAATTCGGTTAACGACTTAATAAGAAATGAATGCTTCAAGTAACTTTCTTCAGCCCTCTTTGATCTGCTGCCAGAAGGAAATCCTCTCTTTCTTGCTCTGGGTCCCCTGTGTGTGAGAGGCTCCCCATCCCACTGCAGCTGCAGTGGTACCACTCCACAGGGTGGGCTGCACAGGGTGAGAAGAATTAATAGAGCAAGCAATATTTTATTTCTTTTTCGGAAACTAAGGCACTTCTGACGTTCCTGCCTGGGTGTGCATGTATGGACCTCTGTGTCCTCTGTTGATAACTTTTGAATTGATTTGTCTGTTTTTCTCAAACTGGACATGCTTTGACGGTCAATAGATTTCCTTACAAATAGATGGACATGTAAATGATGGAAACCCAGTATGGGTGTCCTGTGAGTCTCTTGACTGAGGAAAACTGCCAGGGTGAGTTCTTTGTTAGATGACAGACTGTGTGCATAGGGCATAATAAATGTCTCTGCATCTGAAATATCTGTGTTCACACATTGTGATCAGTCTTAGGACATGAAGTCCTTAAGAAAGAAAACCTAATTAATTCTGGCTTTTCATGAACATATTGTTTGCAATTTTCTCCTTCTGGGTGTACTTCCAAGAGGTAGCATAAGGATTGTTTTTTGTATGAAATTGAAACTGCTTTAGTTAAGTTGGCTAAATTAGCTAAATAAAAATTGGCATGTCAGGTGGACTACAAAAATCACAGAATCACAGAATCACAGA
>NW_010180882.1:0-2734 GCF_000695765.1 Mesitornis unicolor
TTTGCAAGTGTACGTTAGGATGCATTGTCCAGCTCATGTTTCTTTTCATAAATACACACAATAATGTAATATAAAATTTCATACTTCATTTAAGATTCATTCTAATTACTAAGGTAATCTTGGTAATCTAAGGTAACCTTTTTTTTTCTAGAAAAAAACCCCAACATTCCAGTGATTACTGGTGAAATCTTCTAAAAAACTGTTACAAGAAAATATTTAAATTATTAAATTGAATAATGGAAAAATGCACTTAGAAACATCAGCATTGGAGATTCTGTTTTAAACATTTACTCTCTAATGCTAAATACTTATTAGGACATTTTAGTTCAAAGTGTTTTAGAAGAAAATTTTTTTTCTCCTCAGGGCTGAAATATGCATTTTTACTCTGTTGAAAATGGGGATGGGAGCAAACATTAAGAAAATAAGGCAAATATTTGGCATAAGGACAAAAAAAATGCTGAAGATTAATTGGATTAAATTATTTGAGTGCATGCAAGGAAAAAAGTTATTAAAAAGTCCTTCATTGTGCTGATTTACTGATTACAAGACAGTGTTACAATAAAAAGTATCTGACTGCACACTACGGAGTTCCATAATGTGGGATTGACAGTTTTCCAATCACAGACTTGGTAAGTAGTTAGTCTGTGTAAAAGCTGTAGAACTCTGAATTCTCAGTTGCTTAATTCCATTTAAAAATGACGTGCAAGAAAATTAAAAGGTTTTGGTGTCTGGGAAAAGCTTATTAGTACAGTAAATGGAAATGTGAAGCAAGAACAGAAAAGATTTGTGATACTTTCCCTGAGTAATGACTTTTTGCAGTAAGAAAACAGAAAGTAGAATACAGAAAACAGCATAACCTACAAAAGCACACAAAATTCTAATAAGTGTTTTCAAGTAACTGTAATCTAAATCTAGTGGAAGCTCTCTGTGGACTTAAATCTTCTTCTGAAGTAAAAAAGAAAAATCATGTAGGAATCAAAATTGAAAATTTTATGTAGTGGGACAGCTATGCAGATTAACGGTAAGTGTGATAGATGGTATACATATATAGGTTATAAAGTAAGAGTTGTTCATCTACTAAACCTAAAAGTTAGTGTCCCTAGACTTGGTTTCTTTTTGTTTCTTTTTTTCTTTTTTTTGTGTAGGTCTGAAAGTTAAATTGTACCATTCCCCACAGGTTTGCTGTCCAGAACCATGAGCTGTAAAATCCTTGCTATTTCAGCCATGTGCCTAAAAATTCCTAAACACTAAAGTTAGGAGTCTAAAAAATAAGGATTCTGAATTTCTGTTTCTATATGTTCCAATAAATTAGATTGTGTTTAAACTGAGGTGTTCACCAAGCAGTGGGGAACAGAAGAGTCTCTACACAGCTGGATATGGTAAATACACATGGTGTCGTATCACACAAACCTAGAAATTCACATCCAAAAGTAGTTTAGATACACTCATGTCATACTCCAGTAAACTAATAAACCTGTATCTTCATTATCTTTGTGCCATCTAAACCTAATCTAAGTATCTTAGTAGTATTTCTACTACAGGTTTGGATACAAACTTAGGTATTGCTATGCCCTGAGACCAGTAAGTATACCCAGACTTCAGATAGCTTTTGATAAAAAGAAATATAGCTGGAAGGAGCTACACTTATTTAGTATCATGGTTGATTCACTAAGGAAGAAGTAGCCTAAAAGTATCTCCAGTGCACCCACAAATGCTGAGAAAGCTGGCAGATGTCATTGCATGGCAACTCTCTATTATCTTTGGAAGGTCTTGGTGAATGTGTGAGGTTCTTGAGGACTGGAGGCAAGAAAATACCACTCCTATCACCAAGGACAAGAGGAAAATTCATGAAACTACAAGCCATTAAGCATCCCCATGGTCACAGGGAAGGTGGTGGAATAAATAATCCCAGAAACCATTTTCAAACACATGAAGGACAAGAAGATGATTTGGAGTGGTCAGAAAAGGGGAAATCATACTTTACTAACCTTGATCTATAGTGAGCTGACTAGCTTGGTGAATGAGGTGAGCGCAGTGAATGCTGTTTATCTTGACTAAGGCCCTTGACACTTTCTCCCATAGCATCCTCATAGACAAACTGAGAAAGTGCAAGATAGGTAACTGGACAGTGAGATAGACTAAAAAGTGACTCAACTGCAGGGCTCAGAAGACTGTCATCAACAAATCAGTATTGATGGTCTTTACTGGAGTACTTACCCGGGCCAATACTGCTTAACATCTTCATTAATGACATGGATAATGGAATGGGACAGAGAAGACTCAGCATGTTTCAGATTATATAAAACTGGAAGTGGTTGGTACACCATTCAGGTGACTTTTAAATATCTCCAGGGATGGACACTCCATAACCTCCCTGGGCAACGCATTCCAGTGGTTTGGTCACCCTGAAAACAATAAAGGAAAACTGCGGTACCCCAGGGATTGATACTGTGGCCAGTACCATTTCGGTTGTGCTGCTATTCACAGGGTCCTCAACAGGCTGGGCTGACAGGAACCATGGAGTTCAACAAGGGGAAGTGCAAGGTTCTGTACCTGCCATATATCAGTATAGGCTGAAGGCAGACTGTCTGGAAAGTAGCTTTGCAGAAAAGGCCCTAGGGGACCTAGTGGACACCAAGTTGAACATATGCTCCTCTAGGAAAGAAAGCAAACAGCCTCCTGGACTGCATTAGGAGGAACATTGCTATCAGGTCAAAGAAGGTGATCTTTCCCT
>NW_010180882.1:2765-10411 GCF_000695765.1 Mesitornis unicolor
TAGAGCAGTTGCAGAGTCCTTGTCCTTGGAGATATTCAGAACCCAACTGGACAGGTCCCTGAGCAACCTGCTGTAGCTGACCCTGTTTGAGCAGGGCACTAGAAAATACCCAGAAGGACCTTCTCACCTCAACTGCTCTCTAGGTCTGTGGTTCTGTGATTACTAACTATCAATAGCGCCCTTTAAAAACAAGATTTGGTTCTTAGAATGAAGCTTAAAAAGATAAAATACTTAATTCACTGTGTATTTGCCCTGACACAACTTAATGGTAGATGACAGATCTGATCATGACAAGGAGGAATTCCACAGAGTCTAAAATCAGGAAACAGTAAAGTAAGAGCTTCTGAAGTACAACATGCAAAACCTCTCTGCAATATGTCTGCAAATTGAGAAAACACAAATTACAATATAGACAAGATGCTTCAGTTTAAAGTTATATAGGAACAGGAGAAAATGTTTGAAGTTCCTTTAGGTATGAAATTCAATCTGTTAAGAGATTTAAAAATCTGTGTACTCCAAAGAGCACATTACAATTATATTTAAAAGGCTTTGTGTACATTGTAAGAACTTTGTTTCTAAGACAGCATAATCCTGTATGTAGAACCAAGTACAGGATCATGGGATCATAGAATCATGGAATCCTTTGGGTTGGAATGGACACTTAGAGGTCATCTAGCCCAACCCCCCTGCAGTGAGTAGGGACAACCTCAACTAGATCAGGTTGCTCAGAGCCTTGTCCAACCTGACCCTTAACATTTTCAGGGATGAGCCCTTTACCACATCTCTGGGTAACGTGTTCCAGTGTTTCACCACCTTCATTGTAAAGCATTTCTTTCTTATAACCAATCTAAATCTACCCTTTCTCATTTTTAAATCATTACTCCTTGTCCCATCACAGCAGGCCTGGCTAAAAAGATTGTCCCCATCTTTCTTGTAGGCCTCCTTTTAATTCTGGAAGGCCTCATTAACATCTCCCCACAGCCTTCTTTTCTCCAGGCTGAACAATCCCAGCTCCCTCAGCCTGTCCTCATAGGAGAGGTGCTCCAGCCCTCAGTTAATTTTTGTGGCCCAACTCTGGACCTACTCCAACAGTTCCTTGTCCTTCATATGCTGAGGACTCCAGAGCTGGATACAGTACTCCAGGTGAAGTCTCACCAGAGTGGAGTAGAAAGGCAGAATCCCCTCCCTCGCCCGGCTGGCCATGCTTCTTTTGATGCAGCCCAGCATGTGGTTAGGTTTCTGGGCTGTGAGCACACATTGCTGGCTCATGTCCAGCTTTCCATCTAGCAGTACCTTCAGATCCTTCTCTGCTAGGCTGCTCTCAATAGAATAGTAAAGCAAAGTCAGACTAGAACAGTATTTTCAGCAACTAACACTAGACCAATAGATAAAAAAAGCTGTCAGGAAAGGAAATGGCAGGTGTTAAAATTTAGCACTTTTTCCCTTCATGGCAATGAAAGTACCTCATCTAAGAGCATTCATAAGCCTTAGTTTTCTTTTTAGCTGCAATTAATTTTTTGCACTACTAACCTGATTTATTTTCCACCCATTTTCACTTCTGGTTTATGTTTTAAAACTAGTACATGTCAATAGCTAAAATTAGCATTTTTCATTCAGCTTTTCCTTGACTGTCTGTGTTGTAGTTATCCAAAGCTATGAAAGAGAACACATCTTGGTAATTTATATGTGCCTATAAAATAATGTTAGGATAAGTATAATGTGGCAATGTTTCTAACTCCTCCTATTAACAAATACTTTCAGTAGGAAACTTCTCTTCACCATTACGAAGAAAATGTATAAATTTCAGAGACTATCTGAGTCTGCTGGGGAATATCACATGGAGTAACTCAGCATCAGATACAGAAAAGAAGGCCTTAATAAGCATCCCTACATGCAGAAGAGTGAAAAGAAAAATCTGAAAACAATATTGTTGCATTTATGGGAGAATGTCAGAAAACAATGCTGCTTTGTGTGATTATACAATTTGCTTTTCTCAGGGCTGTGGTCTAGGAAGCAGGTTCAGACTATTCAATTTCCTTGGATTCTTTCTTCTTGTTATATTGCATGTGGACAAGACACTAGAACAGTAATGGTTTTTTTGAATGCATTGCTATTTTCACAATACTTTAACATTACATTTTTCTCCATCTTTTCTTTAAAAAAAAAATTACTTTTTTAAGCTTATATGTACAAAGAATGCATGTTTAGCTGGAGGCGGTTCCAGCTAAAACTTAGCTCCTTCTGCCTCATTATCCTACAGTTTCATGCATCTCTGAAACTCCACATTATACTCTGAAAAGCTTCCTAGAGGAGATTTGTTGCCATAAAGGATCAATCAACATATCTTGTGATTAACCTCATGCTACAGAATAAAAATATGTAAAAATCTTCTCATGAAAACGGCTTGATGTGTACAGCAAAGACTTTCAGACATTTACCGTGCCAGATTCCATGTATATTTGTATTGATCTATTATCTGTCCTGGCACTCTGAGCGGAGGAAAAAAACCCATGAAAATAGATTTCACTGAATACAATATGACAGACTGTAGTAAGTGTGAAAAACTGAATCACAATCTCCTGGTGCTCTGATTTCATGTTGTCTAGTGTCAGTACTTCTTCAGCATTATGTTGCTGTGTTTGGACATGTCTGGACAGCTGGCTTTCAGAGAAAAGGCAAAGCCACCATGAAGGAAACAGTTTTAGGAGGAGAGGACACTAACCAGACAGGCAGATAATGCCTTAAAAAAGTGCAATTCCTATCAAGCAGCCAACATAAACAGAAAAAGAAAATAGCCCAAACACTAAAGAAATAATGTACGGAAGAGAAAATTACCAAGAAGTAGATTAGGACAATTTTGTATATAATTTTCCAGAGACTCAGGATGAATGAAGTAATTATTCTTCTTTTAATGCCAAATATGCGTAATTTGCAGAGAAGCAGAATAACTTGCTTAAAGCATTTTTAGACAGCTTTCATATCAGATGAAAAATATGGCAGCTATAGTTACGTGCCCTTAAAATTGTGCATTTCCAATGAGTATTTAATTCACTTGAACAGCTTTGATAAGGCCTCACAGGAGACTTGATAGTCCTGAGGTAAATGCTGGTATAGTTTAAAACTGGTAAGTGAGATATGGAAAAAGAAACCAGGGATGGTACACTGTTAAGTTAAACAAGGAAGGAGTCAAATAGTGAATCGCTTCAGATTATGGCCACAGTCATTGTTGCTCACTGCATTTATTGATAAACGGAAAGACTCACCAGCAATCAGTCAGGTTGCTAGGAATATTTTTGTTTCCTACTGGCTGCTTTTCGTAAAATATTTTTATGGGTATGTTCCTCAGGAAGTGTTTGTACTTTATTCTGTCCTCTGTGTCGGGTATTTGGTCATCTTTTGTCAAATGGCATTCACATTTCCTTTTGATTTCATTTGTAGTTTAGTTTTACATCGGAAATACCTCTTTCTATGTAACTGTGCTAAAACCAAATTTGTACCGCAGAAGCAAATTGATAAAGTTCCTCTTCTGATATCAGAAGAGATAAGTACTGCTGGAGTAATGGACATTGTACTACTTTACAGCACAAAGAAAATAATGACCACTTGGCTGATTCAGATGGGAGATTTGACCAGCCCACATTTTCACCTTCATAAGTGGGCAGTAGCAGATAGTGACAGAGGAGAGAGCTTAAAAAGTCATATTTATGGTGCTGCTTCTCCAATATACTCTTCAATGATTCATAAAAAGAGGAATTTGATTGAAGGTAAGAGTGAAGTATTACATAATCCTTGATGATTTTTTTTCTTTTAGTTTTCCCAGTTGCAGAGCTAAAGTTGATGTAAATACTTTCATTTACATTAACTACATCTGGGACTGACAGATTCATAATGAACCCAAGGAAATTAATTGGTGTTGCCTGGGAATTGAATTTTGGCTAGTTCTAAGTCTATGCAGGATCCCTGTTCTCCATTTAACATGTTCTTTGACAGTCAGCTGAATATAAACTAGCAGATTGCCTAGGTGGCCAAGAAGACCAACAGCATCCTGGCTTCTGTCAGAAATAGCGTGGCCAGCAGGAGTAGGAATATGATTGTCCCCCTATACTCAGAACTTGTGAAGCTACACCTCAAATATTGTGTTTAGTTTTGGGCCTCTCCCTACAAGAAAGACATGGTGGTGCTGTAGCATGTCCAAAGAACAAAGCTGTAAAGGGTATAGAGCACAAGTCTTACGGGGAGCAGCTGAGGGAGCTGTTTAGCTTGTTTAGCTTGGAGAAAAAGAGACTCAGGGGAGATCTTATCACTATACAACTACCTGAAAGGAGGTTGTAGTGAAGTGGGGGTCAATCTCTCCTCTCAAGTAACAAGTGTTGGGACAACAGGAAGTGGTCTCAAGTTGCACTAGGAATAGTTTAGATTAGATATTAGGAAAAATTTCTGCACTGAAAGGTATGTCAAGCATTGGAACAGGGCATCACAGGGAAGTGGAAGTCACCATCCCTGGACGTATTTGAAAGACCTGTAGATGTGATGCTCAGGAACATGATTTAGTGACAGACTTGGCAATGTTAGGTTAATGGTTTGACTCAATGGTCTTAAAAGTCTTTTCCAACCTAAATGATTCTGTGATTCAGTGAGTTAGAGGCTTTCAAATGGGAATGCAATGTGAATTAAAGCACTCTCCGAAGTTCAAGAGTGACTAACCTGGCTTTCAGCTGCTGGCTTACAGAAGTCACACAGATTCCAACTTGTAACCTGCCCACACATGGCAAGTTCTCAGCTCAAGTAAAGCTCACCTGCATCTACTTGGAGAATACAGCATAGACCTGATCATATCTTGGAATGAGTTCCTGGCTTTGTGTCAGACTTCCAGTCATGCAGTCTATCTATCACTTCCTCTTTGTCTTGACAGGTACCATCCAACTTCATCTGTTTAATCTTAACAATCAGAGATTCAGAAGACCCACTTCTGTATTTTGTGCATGTGCAAAGTCTGTAGCAGAGCAGGGCTAAATATTAAGAGGGAAAGATGCATAAAGCTGTTTCTCACCTTGAAAAAGTGTATTTCCTTTTCAATCAAATATTTATATATTTAAATGCAAACAGGTGTCTTCAGTGCAGTCAAAAGTTCATCAGGCTAAGTTACGGTGCACAAACAGATCCCAGGAGATACACTCTGCTCCTACATGTTTCTGCTTTAGATTCACCTATTCATACAAAGTACATGACATGCCACTGTAATCAACTTGTGATATAAACATACAAAAGGATGGAAATAGTGTTCAGCATACAAGTCTCCAAAACCCTGGCACTCAGAGAAGACCTGCACTAATTATCATGGTGACATATTTAATGCCTTGAGATAATGCTTATTTTATGATTTGAGTACTAGTTTTCAGGATTGTTAATGGTTTTATTTTTTTATCCATACTCACCACTTATGTATCTGTTATTAATAGAGTACTAAGTATCCTATAAAAGTAAAAAACCTATTTAAGATTTTCTTATCAAGTACTTAAATTATTAAAGGCTCCTAAATCAATAGGTTTGTATGATTGATCACTCAGGTGTGTGCTTTTCTGCATGTGTGTATATAGTTTTTCAAAACCAAAAATAAAATGCAAGTTCCTTTATCCAAACATGTCATATGAAATCTTTACCAGAATAGCAAACATGAGTCTGTTACGCAGACATTTCCAGATCATGTCTCTACTATAGTTTTGTGATCTTTTCTTCTTACAATGTCAGTCCTTTTTTCCTACTGACATTTAAAAGTATAAACCAAGCATTGTTCTGTCCAATTTATGCCACTAAATAAGACTGCTAAAGAATGACTCATATAGTTGTCACATTTTTTTTCATTTTCTTTCTACTTTCTAACAACTGAAATTTTCTTACCTAGATTTAGTAGGGAAGACACAAGCAGTCTCCCTTCTGTCAAATTCTACTTGGAGAAAACTCTGAATGAACCTCACAGCTGCACTATTTAGATCTGATGAGAAACATTAATAGAATCTGATATAATCCAAATATAGAAGGTATTGCACAAAATTAATTTCTCAGCACTCAGGAGAGAATTCTGTGTGCATAGTGAGCTGGGAGAGAGAGAAAGAAAGTTTAAAGATCAACAGACATTAATCCAAAATCCACTGTTGACTTCTCTGGCCATGAAATCCTGTCAAGCAAAACATTTTCATCTATTTTTGCCACGGGCTGCAGCCATGTCAACAGCTTTGTTGTCAACTATATGTTACATGGAGGAAGGAATGAATGTGGATTCCTGTATTTGTCAATCATAAAACACATGAATCACTAAGAACCATAAATGTATGTAGCATTTACATTAGAAATTGTTGAAAAAGAGATGTCAGACTTCCAAAGGAAACTTGGAAATTTTCAAGCAATTTTAATTTCATTAATTTAGAGAACACTTTAAAGATGGCAATTATCTAAAAAGGGTCAAAATTTGGTTGTTATGATCTTGTTTCTCACATTTTTCCTACATTTGTCTTTGACCTTTTGTGCCCTCCTTTCCCTTTTTTTGTCAGGTATTTTTAGTAGATTGTTGAATTTTATCAGGGAATGTAGGTGCATTCTGTAAGACTTATACATGCGTATAAATGAAAATAAAAATTCTCAACCACTTCCAGCCTGAGAAACATTTGCATTCAGTGGTTTTGGATGCTTTTAAACTATGTGGAAATTCTCGATCAACCTACTGACAAATCATTACTAGTGAAAAGAATAAAGCCAGGGATCCAATTGTGTGCTACAGATAGCACTCCCAGCCCTAGGCACAAAAGTAACTGATAAATTAGATAATATACATAATGCAGACATAGAGATGCATAGTAAATCAGCTGCTGCTCAATTCTATGCTATATATTACAAACTGGAGAGAATTAAATCAATTTTCTAAGCAACGTGGCTTTGATGAAGTTTGTGCATGTCTGTTGTTTTGCTCTTGCTAATACATTATAATTCCACATTAATTTTATTTCCAGTTGTGTTTTTTCCTTTAGTGTCAATTTCTGTTGCAAAATCATAGTTCTTGCTATAAATGTTGCTTTTGCCTATCAAAATCTTTGGTGAACATCTCATGTAAAGACTTACAGTTTTTGATTTTAAGATAACCATTCTTTAAAATGTCATATTATTTAAAATAAATTCGTTAATAAATGAGTAATATTTTTAATTTACTTTAGCGGGAAAAGATCAGTTATCAAAATCCAATGTAAACTGCCACCTTAATTTTTTCCATATTCATACATAATCCACCTTCTAAATGTGTGTCAATTCTGAATGTCCTATTTTAAAGGTATATTCTTTACATCACTTTTGAGATTTTTCCAAGCATTTCCTAAAAAAAATTGTGCTTGATTAAGAATAAATGGGATTAAACATAAAAGATAGCACAGGTGTTTTCACCAAACAGGTAGGTAGATGACAGGAATACTTATTCACAAAAAAAATGGTAACATCTAATTTCATACAGTTACACTTCTGGTGAAAATGGAGTTTGTGTTTCATGAAGGTAAAACAGAATCACAGAATCACAGAATATTATAGTCTCATAATAAAATTTTATAAAAATATCTGTAAGAGTCTTAACAAATAATTTACAGAATCACAGAATCACAGAATAT
>NW_010180883.1:0-12622 GCF_000695765.1 Mesitornis unicolor
CTCTCAAACAAGGATGGAGGTGGCAGTGGGGGATCTCTCTGCTCAGCAGGTCCAGACCGGGGGTGGGGGTCAGTCCTAGGGACCCCAAACTTGCCCAACACCCAGATCCTAGGGGCAGAGATGCTTTTCGGTCCTTCTGGCTTCTCCATGGCTTTCACACTGCTGCTGGTGCGGGGGTTGCTGTGCAGGATCCCCTCCCATGACAAACCCAGCCTGGGGTTCAGAGCAGTATCCCCCCTGAAGCCACATGGTCGCCCCAGTCCCCGTGGTGCCTCTTTCCCCATTTTAATGAGGAATACATTTCCAAGGTACTAATTATTTCCCCCCTGAAGCTGCCAGTGTTCCCACGCCTCTGGAAATGGCTCCGTGCTCCTTTTGACAGGCACCCTGGCCCCTCAGGGAGCTGCTGGTGGGCTGGGGGAGTAAGGGGGGGCAAATGAGAACCCCTAGGCCCTGCAGGGCTGCTGGAGGGCTGGTGTCTTTGTGCAAAGGAAGCTTTGGTCTTTGTCCAGAGCAGTCCCTCCCCTGGCAGTGGGGTGGGCAGGGGGCGATGCTCGCCCCCTTATTTTGGTCTGAAGTGTCTTGCTGGTGGTCCCGGAGATGCTGGGATGATGCTGGGGGGGGGAAGCGATGCTGGGGAGGTGAAGCGGCAGGGGGAGAGGGTGGAGGGCAGCCTGAGCAGCTCTGGCCTGGGGAGCAATGCTGAGAACTGATGTGGCAATGGCACTGGACTGGGTTAGTGCTGGTGGGGAGGTTAATGCTGGTTGGGGGCTTAGTGCTGGTGCCAGGCTCAGCCCTGATTCCTCAGTAAAGCTGTGTAGCCCTCCCCAAATGTGTTTTTTCCCTTTAGGTAAAGGGGTAGCGGCACCGCTCTGCTGCATTGGGGTGGGAGTGAACCCGGGGTGAACCCTGCCCCATCTCGGCTGGACACCCCTGTCTCACCCCTGTCTCACCCCATCATCCTCCTTCCCATCATCCTCCTCCCCTTCCCCTGGTGCTCGCAGCAAGGCCCAGCCTGGTGGGAAACACCCACCCGTGCCCGCCTCTGCTTGCTTTTCCACCACTAAACCCTCTGTGCGAAGCCTCGCCGTGGGAGTGGGGAGGCCCTGGGTGCCCTTCTCTGTTTTGGGGACCTGGGTGGGTGCTGCCATGGGAGCAGCAGTCCCCATGGGTCACTGCCGGGGGGCTCCCAGACCCCGCTGCCAGGGGGAGTAGGGTTTAATTATAGAAATTGATTCTCCTCATCGCTGCGCATCGATCCCAGCCCGGGGTGTGCGGTGGCTGCCTCCGTGCCCCAGGGACATGCAGGGATGTGGGGACACGTGGGAGCCATGTCCCACGGCAGAGGCTGCAGGGGGCATCCCCATGCAGCCAGGACTTGGGGCCTGGATGAAGGGGTAGGGATGTCCCCGGGGTGCTGCGTGCATGGATGGGTCCCTTGGGGCTCCTGCTGTTAATATTTTATTTCTAAGCATGTTTTATTTCTATCTGGGGAAGCTATGGTGTGCGAGCGGGGAGCAGGATGGGTACTATGCTCCCTAATTGTGGGGGTCTGTTGTTTCTCAAGCATTTTGCTCTGGGGTAGCACCCCTGGTTAATTACTGCTTGTGATTTGTGAAACACAAATCGCCACTTGCTCCATCCCTGCAGCTTTTGACTTGGAGGTGTTGGGCCTCCAGCAAAGCCATATACTGGGGCTGGCACTCACAGTATTGGGGGCTATGCTGGGGAAGGTGTGGCACTGGTGGGGACTGGTGGGGAGTGCGAGAAGGACAGAGATGCCCTTTTGTGCCAGTTGTGTGGCTGCGAAGTTCTTTCATCCCCATCCATCTTGAGTGGCTCTTTCCCAGCAGCTGTGGTCAAGTTTTGTTGTTGTTGTTGTTGTTGTTGTTATCATCATCATCATTGTTATAATTATTATCATTATTATTACACCCCCAGGTAGGGGAGGTGAGAGATGCCTCGTCTGTGGTGGGATATAGGGGCTGCTTTGGCCAAGCTTTGCAGATTATTTGATCCCAAAACCAGGGAGCAGCCCTGTGAACATCATCTGGGGAGGTCTGGAGCCCCAGTAGGTCCTGCCCCACCACGAGCTTCATTGCTAGCAGCACACAGTGAGCTGGGAAGGTCCCAGTTCATCCCTATAAGGATCTTCAGCTCCTTCCCATCAGCTGCACTTGCTCCCATCAAAGGTCCTCATTAACCCCCCTCCTGGCTGTGCCGGCTGCAGGTGCACCCAGGCTCCAAGAGGCACTCGGTGAAGGAGCTTAAACGCTCGTTAAAAAATTACTGATTTGCTCCTCACCGCCCAATGAGGATAATAAAACTTTGCTGTCAGCTCTTTTTATTTTTTCCCTCCCCCTGCATGATTTCCACTTTCAGAATAAATGCAAATGAAGAATATTTTTTTTTTAAATTCATCTCCAACAGAAGGGCTGATGGAGAAGGCTGGTGGGGGCGGGAGGAAGAGGAAGGGGGGGGACAAACACTTATGGTTTGTTTGTTTTTTTCCCCCTGTGCTGAAATGTTCTGATTGCAAAGGGAGGAGGGTGAAGGGAGATGATGCATTTGGGCTTCCAGCACAGTTAATAGCTCCAGGCTGGGAAACGCAGCATCTGTACTCCAGTCCCAAACTGGGAACCAGTGCTCCAGCATAACTGGGACAGTTGAAGAGCAGTGTCTCTTCCAATCCCACCCATAGCCCCTCGCTTAGGTCAACCCAGGCCTTTCCCAAAGTGCTTGGCCTTTTCTTCATTAGCAACCTGGGATTACGGGCATCACGATCTTCTGGTCGGTGGCTCTTATTAATTGGCTTAATTACCTGCAGGAGGCAGGGATGCTTAAGGTGGGGAAGGGATGCTGTAACTCCCCATCCAACAGCTCCACTCCCAGAGATGGTTTTGAAAAGTGGCTGTGGCAGCTGGTCTGGTTTTTGTGGTTTTCTTTTTAATGGAGTATTCTGGGCTGAAATAGGACCAAAGGCAGAAGGGTGGAGGCTTGGATCCCGTATACGTCTGAGCTTGGGTGGAGCTGGTACCTCGCCATGGGAGTGGGAGGGAGGGATGGAGACATGGGCTGGCATTTTGGGGGGATGCATTTCCCAGTGTAGGATCCCCCATCCTTTATAAGCCCCGTGGTGGAGGCAGGGGAGGAGGGAGGAAAAAGGGATGAAAAGGGAGAGGTGAACCCAACCTCATTTAGGGACCTGGCCTGGGGGCTGTGGCATGGGGGTGCCCTGGGTCGATCTCTTGCCCTGACACAAATCCCCAGCCAGGCCACGCACATTTCCTAAAGTGCTGGCGTTTCAGAAACCCAAATTCTGACAAAATTGCCATGCATAAAGCATCCGCATCCTGTGAGTCTGCAGTCAGCTTCATGGCACCGCCTCGCCCGTCGCCTGCTCCGCCTGGAAGCTCCTCAGTGACCCTGCACCAGGGTCCTGATGTTTTTGGGTACTTGGAGACACAGATCCAGGTTGATAGGAGAGAAACTCCTGCTCCAGCTGTGTAACATCTGGCTTTGGTACCCTCAATCCGTGCTTTACCAGGGGGCTCAGGTTGTGCTGCTCTTCCCAAGCATCCCCTCACCCGTCACTTGATTCAGTTGGAAGCTCCTCAGTGACCCCACACCAGGATTCCGATATTTCTGGGTACCTGGAGACACAGATCCAGGTGTGATAGGAGAGAAACCCCTGCTGCAGCTGTGCAACATCTGGCCTTGGCACCCTCTCTCCCAGCCTTACCAAGGGGCTCAGGTTGTGCCGCTCTGCCTGAGCATCCCCTTGCTCGGAGCCGGGGTTTGAAATCCCATCCATCTGCTCGGAGGCGGCTCGGCCGAGCACAGTGGCACAGTAATAGGGTGTGAAACAAGAACCTGTCACTTGGCTCCCCTTCGGCGGCTGCCATGGCGCTTGGCAAGGGCAGAGCCAGCGATGAATAAACTCCTTCCCCATGTTATTTGGAGGGATGCTGTCACGGCACTCAGGGTTTTTATTTGGCTCGGTGGTTTTATGGTAATGAACCAGGCTCCGAAAAGAGAAGGGGGGGAAAAAGTGTCACTTTGGATCTTCATGCATGGAAAAATACAGCACCTCCCTCCTGCAATTAGAGTCAGATCTCGGGAAAGTGCTTGGGGAGGCAGGCAGGGCTGGAGACATCAGTGTCCACCTCCGCCGAGCCCATTGTGGCCACCTCCTGCTCTGCTTTGGCCACCACGTTTGGCTTCAAGAGCGACCTCCCAGAACCATCCCACAGGAGACCCAAAGAGCCCATGTTTGCTCCTCAATCCTCATCACATAGATGGGATTGTCCCAAGGTGCTTTGCCTCCTGGGAGGGGCTGGAAGGGCAGCACTGGATCCTGGCCATGGGATACTGGGAGGGCTTTCAGAAGAGAGCAGGGCAGGGTGGGTTGGGGTGCCATGACCTCATCCCAGGTACTGCGGGGCTGTTTCAGACCATTTTTGGCTTTCCAGATCATTTTTGCCCCTGTAGAGCATCTCCAGTCAGGAGGGACCTCCAGTGCTGGCAGCCCTGGGGACCAGCGGCCCTGGGGACCAGTGGCCCTGGGGACCAGCAGCCTGGGTCTGTGAGGGTCAATGGGTGCATGGGGGGGCAAGGAGGAGCACAGTGCTGGCCAAATCCAACTGGGATCACTGGGCATCACCGAGGAGTGAGGAGATGCAGGGAGAGCTGCAGAGCCATGGTGGCACAGGGGTCCAGGCAGCCCCACTCTGTGTCCCTTGGAGAAGTGGGGCACAGGGCTATGGAAGGGGGGGCACATCTCATCTTTCTGCCCCCTGAAAATGGTGGAGAAAAGGCAGCTCCTGCCTGCTCGGCTGTGCAACAGGCAGCGGCAGCTTTGCCTGCGGGCTGCAGAATCTGTCTTATTTCGGGAGGATTAATGATTCCAGCATAATTTGAAAAACATTATATGGCTCATTAAAAACACATTGCCCAGACCAAACACTGAGCGATTGCATGTTTCCAGCCCTGCCAGCTCACCTCCTCGTGCCAGCCCGTGCCATTGCCCTGTGCCCGTGGGGCTGCAGGGGATGATGACAAGGCCGAAGGCTATGCTCGCCATGTGCAGGGTATCCATCCATCCGTCCGTCTGTCCACCTTTCCTTCCTCCTCCTGCTGCTTCTGGGAGTGCTCAGGGGGAGCCATCAGCTCGGGTACGGTGTCCCCTTGGGATTTTCTGGTGATGCTGAAGTATGGGTGTGCTCTGGGGAAAAGCCATCGGTGCACAGCCATTTGGAGCATCCTCTGCACTCGCCTCCCCTCCGTGGCACATGGAGCTGTCAAGCCCTGGGCGACCGCGGGAGGCTCCCCAGAAGCCTTTGTCCCCTTGAAAAGGACCTGATTTCCAGGTCTCAGCAGGGCAAAGGGGACTGGCAGCGTCTTCTTTTCCCCCTATCCGCTCCATTTCTCCCTCCTCCCTTCCCGCACGCCTCCTCCTTTCTCTCGCCTTCGCCGCTTCCTTTCAACTCTCTCTGTGGTAGGGGGAATCAAAGAGGAGAGCAGTTTGGGATTTTTCAGTCCTTCCTCATCTGCTGCGCTGCGTGCAAAGCAAAGACTCCAAAGGACACTCAAGGACGCCAAGATGACGCCTTCCCCACTCCTTTCCCTGCCCTCCTCCTCTTCCTCTACGCTGCAGAAAGCAATGCCCTGCTCCTGCCCCACTGATCCTGACCTGGTGCTTCGCCAAGCTGCTCTCCTATGGCTCCTGGCTCCATCCGTACCCTCATTTTGGTGTCCCCATGTCCCTGCCCGGGGTGAAGCAGCATCTTCTCCATGCAGGAGGTCCCTCAAGGCCAGGTGGGCAGGGACCTGTGCTGCTCCTGGCTTGCATCTGGGTGCAAAAGCAAATTCCAAAGGTCCCTGCTCCTGCTGAGCCCCGGAGACCCAGCACTTGGGCAGTTTGGGGCGGGGATGGCTTTGCCCTGGGGTCTCCATCCCAAGGATGTGGCAGGACCGTGAGTGCATTGCTCGGTTGCCCTGTGACTCGGCAGCTCAGCTGAAATAACTCTGGGGAGGTTGTGGTGCTCTGCAGATAATACTGAGCTCTTTGCAGCCGCCAGGCCCAGCTCCTCCAAGAGGCAAGTCTGTTATCTCCCCTCCACATGTGAGGAAGCCGGGGTGCTCCCAGGGCAGGTCCTTGGCCCAAGGGCATGAAGGGTAAAGTGGAGACCGAAACCAGTAGCCAGGAACCGCTGCTGGGGTCTCAGCTCGTTCTCCATGGAAAATGTGCAAGAGGAGCCACATTTGCCCCCCCTCCTTTTTCTAATTTCCACTTGAAAAGCTGTATTTTGTCACTCAGGTCTCATTGCAAGGAAGGATGCTCTTGCAGGTGAGCTCTGCTTTTGGGACCAGGAGCATCGCCCTTGCCCCTGGTTTGGCAGCTCATCCCCTGCCTCCAGGCTCCACTGCCCATGTCTGGGTGGGCTGGGGGTCCCTGGGTCCCTGTGGGCCCCCATGGCCAAGCACCCACCCTGCCCTCGCCTGGCACCGCAGCCACCAACAGCCACAAATTCGCTCCGGAGTGTTTCCTGCCGTATTACAAAACACGGCATAAATAATTAAACCTGAACTGCAATTATCAAAACAAATGAATAAAGCGCATTTAGGAAGGATTTTCCACTTTTCTTTCGTGCTGCTTCTTTCTCTCCCATTACGCCTTTAAGATTATTTACTCACTCTGGGCGTGAAATCCATTCCCAAACCCCGAGCCTTTGAATCCGCACCCTGATCTGCAGGGATTTGTGTGGTCCCGGCGGCGGGGGCAGGACCTGCCCATCGCAACTGAAATTCCCCACCAGGGTTGGATGTGGGGGTGAAAACCCACCCCAAATCCCGAACCCAGCATTGAAGGAGTTGACAAGGAGTGAGGATACATGGAGCAGGGGGAGGACAGATGTCCCATGGCTGTGATGGATGAACTGAGCCCTATCCTGCTCTCCGGCAAAGAAAGGGGCCCTTGTGGGTGCCGTGGCCTCACCAGCTCTGCTGTCCTCTGTCCACCCCTGCCCTTATCACCCTGCTCCTCCAGGCACATGGGACTGCAGGGGGGGGGGGAGAAAACCCCGTTGTGTTCCTAAAAACAGAGGCTCAAAGCAGCTCTGGGACAGTTCTTTTTGGTGCTGGAGTTTTGGAGCCAAGGTTGCCCCTGCAGGGAGCGGGCAGGACCCCAGGGCAGTCTTTGCTGGGGAGGGCACAACAAGGTTGTGCAGCTTTGCTTATGATAGAAAGGCCAAACACGAGCTTTGGCCAGAAAAAAAACCCATAACAAGCCCATCTTGGTCTTCCGTGCCCAAAACTCCTCTTCCCAGCAAGCATCTCGTGCTTGGGCTGGGAATGGTCCCCTTGGCGAGACCCTGCAGCAGCCAGCGTGGGGCATTTGGGGGTTCATTTGCAGCCCACGTGGGGGTATTCCCCTCCCTATGGATGGGAGCGGACCCCCTGGTGTGCACCCCGGCACTGTGGGCATGGGGTAGGAGGGGGCTGGGGCTGTGTCCCCCACACGTGGGCCTTGCCTCACTCCCCATGGCTCTCCGCACTGTTTTTCATTCTCGGATGCTTTCTGCTGCTGCTCTTTTGTTTCAGATTTATTATGTGCTTGCTTGCTCTTGCTTTATTTGTTTATCCCCCTCCGTCCCCAGCGAGCTGGATCTCGTTCATTCATGAATCTCCTCCTTTCCTGTCCCTACCCAGGGCTCGATCGCATTGCGGGAGGGAAGAAGCCAGGACTCTGTTCCCTTTGTTTAAAGTCTCCAGGTCAGTACCGGGGCCGGGGGCCACAGCGTGCTCCTCCCCACCCTCCCTGTTCCATGTTCAATGTTTGCTCCTTCCCCCACCCTCTCCCGGCTGTGGGGATCCTGGTGGGTGCGGGCAGCACCTGGAGCTCATTTTGAGGGTGTTTATAGGAGGGTGCTGCCTGGTGTCTGCTTTGCATCGATGATTAAGGCATCGCGTGCTGCCAGATTTTGATGATTAAGGTGTCAGCTCCCACCCTTTTGCAGGGGAGGGTATTTTTGGGGATGGGGTCTGCAGTTGGAGCCATTATTGCTGCTCCTGAGGCCAGCTCTACACCATATGCTGGATCTTGCAAGGTTTGGGGTTTTATTTCTTGAGAATGGGAGGGGAAAGCTGTCAAAGATGCTGAGAGGAAGATGCTGGCTCTGGGGCTATATAGAGAGGCAGGTGCTGTATCCTGGAGCTGGCTGTGGGAGCGTGGCTGGGTTGGAAAAGCTGGGAGAGGGGAAATGTGGTGGAATCTGTTCAGTGGCAACCCCTGCTGGGTCTGTCATAATAATAGATTTTATTTCTCTGGCATCTGTCGGCCTCTAATGGGCTGGGTGTTCACATCGCTGGAGATGGTGCCAGCCTCTCAGCAAAGATTGCAGCATTTCTTTTTGAGGGGGCTGAGAAGTGCACCCAAGCCCCATCAATCAGGGCAGCAGCTCCCAGCTAAAATAATCCCAGCAGCACCAGTCAGTCCCAGTGCAGGTGATCAGGAAACCACCAGCCTTCAGAAAAAACCACATTTCCTCTAACATTTAAGCTCTCAGAAAGCACATCCCGCAGTTGTTCCCCACAGCTGAGAGCCACAGGCATCCCTGGAGGGACCCCCCCCTCAAACCCACAGCATCCCTGGAGGGACACCCTCAAACCCACAGCATCCTTGGAGGCCCCCCCAAAACTCACAGCATCATTGGAGGGACCCCCCATAACACCCCTGGAGGGAACCCCTGGCCCCATAGCATCCCTGGAGGGACTCCAACCTGCACCATCCCCTTTCTTTCTGTTTTAGGCTTATTTATCTGGGGCTTTGGTGGTCTCCTGCCCTGGAGTAGGTGGATTTTCTGTGCCGGTGAAAGCTTGAAAAGTGTAGGGAGCTGCAGCGGCATGTCCATCTGCCTGTCCAAAGGGATGTATGTGGTTGTCAGGCAGAGCTTTGACAGGAGGGACAGCCCCAAGGTGGAGGAAACCAAGCTCTTAATCGGTGGGGTGTGCTGGGCCCCCCAACACCGGAGCCTTCTCGGTGTCAAAACTCAGGCGTGTTTCCTGCAAATGCCTTTGGGCAAATGCCTATTGAGTTGTAATGAACACATCACCCCAAAATGGGATAGGGGGAAGCAGGATGAAGACAGCAGCTCGGGGCTGGGCCGTGCATCCATGTGGGGATGTGCCCTGGGTGCCATCGTTTGCCACCCCATCTGCTGATGCTGAACCTCAACGTAGTGAAGGGGAAGGTAGCAAAATGGTGATGCTTTGGGGGGATTGAAGTTTTTGGTTGGGTTGGGCAGCACCTGGAGGTGTTCAAACCAGTGCAAGAAGGAAGGCTGAGGGAAGGGGGTGAAGGTAATGGATGTGTGGGGTTTGTTGGGTTTGCAGGGTCTTTTTAAGACCAAAAAAGACACTTCTGATCTCCCAGTTTGACCCTGGCCGTATGACAGAGGCCACAAAGCCTCAGCAGTGACTCTTGCATCAAGACCACAACTTGTGGTGTGCAGGTGTTGATATTTTAGGATGTCGCCATGCCTCGGGCCCGAGGTGGGACGTGATGGAGAAGCCACCCTGCTTGGTGGGGCTCTCCCCGTTCGCCTTCCCTCTTGTCTGCATTTCCGACGCCTCAGCTTCCAGCTATCAGATCTTGTCCTGCCTTTGTCTGAACAAGATTAAAGAGGCTTCGCTCTCTGACGCCGCATCCGCGCGGAGGTGAGCACGCAGACAGTTATAAGGTCACCCTGCAGCCGGGTAACGATGCCACTTAATGAGCTTGTCTCGTGTGGGGGGAAAAAAGGTGGTTTTGACCCTTTCTGAAAGGTTGCGAGTGCTTGCTTAGGCTGGGGGTGGAAATCAACACCGCTCTTTTATCACACTCCGGTTTTCGGCAGTGCTGGGGCTTGGGGTAACCCTGGAGGCAGCCAAGGAGGTTTTTGAGGTGTCTCAAAGATGTGAAGGCTTGGCTTTTGTTTCCCCAATCTTGTTGCAAGCCAATGGGACACAACAGGGACTTTGGTGGTGCTGAGCCCTGGGATGGAGCAGGGAGAAGCGAGGGATCATCTGCGATAGAGTTGAGTCGTAACAGTCCCCACAGCCCAAATGTTGGGGATGCTCGTCCCATTGCTCGCCCAGAGGCCACATCCATGGGCAGGGCCGGTGCTGGCTCATACAGACCCAAGGGCAGGGGGTCCCGGCTGCCATGGTATCCCCAGGGCCATGGGAAGGGGTTGTCCCCATCTGCCCAGTGCTCCCCATTCACCACTCCCCACGTCCATGCTCCCCAAACCAGCCTGTGTTGTCTGAATACTTTTCTCTGTCAAGCAGCTCAGGGAGGAATAATTCACAGAGTCAACAGCTTTTTAATATCTCTGTGCTGCAAGTCAATTTTCAGTGCAGTCATTTGCCTTTTAATTAAAATGATGGCCTCTCTCCCAACATGCATCTTTCTCCCCCATTCCAAAACCAGCAAACCACCAGCCTGCCTCCCCCTTCTCCTCCTCACTGGTGCTGTCTGAGCATCCCAGCTGCAGGGGTGGAACTGGACCTTTATCGTCTCTCGCCCCTCATAGCTGTGAAAAAAAGATGCAGTGGAAATAGATGTACCAGCAGCCTTTACTGGTGTGAACTGGGGCTGATGTATTGTGGTAAGCAGAGCCATGGGATTTTACACCCGAAAAAGGTCTGACTTGGTGCACCCATGGTTGGGTGGTAAAACAAAGCCCCTGGAAAGGGATGGGGCTGGGATGAGCCCTAGCATAATAGGGAGTGCTGGGAGGCCAGGCAGCACAGAGTGATCCCCAAAATAGAGCCGGGAGCGGGTGGGAGCGGACGTGGCCTCTCTGGGCTCCTCGGTGGGGCGTCTGCAGCTCCGCGCTGACAGGTGCCGGGCTGACGAGCTCCAGACTTGTCAGTGCCGGTGATGTACCTATAATTACTGTCTGATGTGCCAGAATTAGACTGGGAGCTGAGTACTTCCATGCAGACGTGAGTGTCCTTGGCTGCCAGCAAGAGGTTTAACAAGTGCGAAGCTGCAGGCAGAGCAAATCCCCCCCATCCAGCCCTTCCTGGCCATACTCCTGCCCTGGTGGGTACCAGATTTTGGGAAGGATGGGTGAGGAGCTGGGTGCTGGGGTTTGTGGTGGTGGCAGGAGCCCCAACCCCTTATCCAGAGCCACGAACCACCCCCGGGATGGCTGCATCCCCTGTAGCATCCCTCGGCTTGAGGCAGCTCTATGGACCACCCTCGTCCCTCCCGCATCCCTCATTCCCCTGCATCCCTCTGCCATTTCTTGCTGCTGTTTTTGGTTTCCCAGCTCTGTTTTTGGTCCGTGTCTCTATCTGTCTGTCACCAGCCACGCTCGGCATGTCAGGCACCCCCAACCCACGCCGAGGAATTAAAGCCTTCATCGTAGTCCAGGGCCTGTAATTCACAGCACAAGAACCAATAAATGGGAATGATTCAGAATCATTTAGCAGCTTCTGCTCAGGAAGAGAGAGACCAGGACCTCAATTAAGCTATTTGTAAATTGTTAATTTAAGCATTTCACTCAGATGCCTTAAATTGTTCCCTCCTGCAGTTTACAAATGGGTAAAGAGCACAGAAATATAAATGGAGCGGTGGGGAAATGCCATTTAGTTACCGTTTTCGGCAGTGGTAATAGCACTGTAGCTAACAGAGCTTTGATTTAAACCAGAGCAAACCAGGGCCTTCTTTAAAGAAAGCTCGACCAGGGAGCAGTGGTCCTCAGGTGATGAGGACCTGGCATGGGGGTGTCGAGGAACCAGACGGTGCTGCCAGGGACTGCCAAAATGCCCGGGTAGCCCCGGAATGGCTGAGCCCCTGTGCTAGGGGTGCTGGCTTGCATTTTTTTGCTATGTTTTACAAAGTAATTGTTAAAAACCTGCTATTTTCTCTCTGGGCTTGAGGCAGGGGCTGCTCCTTACTTGACGCACAGGATGCGAATGGTTTCATGGTGGCACAGCTTGTCAAAGCCAAAAGGTTTTAGGAGTCGTCAACCTCATCTTTTCTGGGAGGAAAGCTGTCCCCCCCTCCCCTCCAAGCACCGAGGAGGAGGGAGCATTGCCCTTGCTGAGGCTTGCACTGTGACTGGGATCGCTTTCTTTCTGCAGAGCTAAAATTGAGAGCTCTTTTCAGGGACCACGACCCGCATCGACGGCACCCGCAGCTGCTCCCGGCGTATGCTCCTTCGCGCTTCATCTTCCGGGGGGAGGCTGTTTGAATGCTATTTTAATGCGCGTCTCCTGTAAGCCCCCTGCCGCCCAGGACGGGACAAGGCTCAGCTCCCAAATCCTGGCCCCAGGAGCGGGGGATTCGCCGCATCCGCGCTCGGCAAGTGAGCAAAGGGAGCGGTGGGCGCAGGAGGAGCTGGTGCCGTGCCACGGCGCCGGGTGGGAACCGGGCGCGGCGGGCGCCAGCCTGGCCCGGGAGGTGTTGCTGCAGGGTTGTGCGGTTTGGGGAACAAATTCGCGCTTGCCGCTTCTCCAGGCGGCTTTCGGCTTCCTCGCCAGATGGGGACCAAAGCCACAGCCCCACGGGTGCCGGGGAACAGCTTGGGCTGCAAGCGGAGCTGAACCCCGGCGCTCGGCGGCAACGGTG
>NW_010180883.1:12640-16175 GCF_000695765.1 Mesitornis unicolor
GACGGGGAGCGTACGGCGGGGACCACCCCGGTGCCAAGTCCTCCACCTGCCACCACTTGGCTGGGATCTGTGCGGGTCCCAGCAGCTCTGCCAGCGCCGCCGGGCCATGCCAGCCCCAGCAGATGTTGGCGAAGCAGCCACGTGGCCATGGTTCCTCTCTCGTGGATCCATTCCCTTTGGTCCTCTGAGGAGGCTGAGCCGTCTCCAGAGCTGCTTTGTCACCTCTGGGTTCTTGCAGGGGTTTAAGGAGTTTTTATTACTCAAGAACTTATCAGCCATCCGGTGGCTGAGTTTAATAAGAAATTACGCTTCCTGGCCCTTCAGCTGTGAAATGCGTTTAGCCGTGTGATGTCAAAAGGTCTCCAATGGATTTTTTTTTTCCCTTAATCTGCCTTCCTCCCTGTTTCTGATAGCAGCAGATATGCTGCGTCTGCCAGTGCGGTGCAATCGCCCGCATCCGAAATGGAAAAGGCTTTTTCTGTCCATCCAGCTCTGACCTGCCCCGAAGCCGCTGCTCCATCGCTCCCACTTGTGACACCCCAAGGGCTGGATAAGGTCTGGTCTGACCCATAGGAGGGAGGAATCCAAGCACGGGAAAGCATTTCCCAGTAAGACACTGGCTTTCCATCAGATCCCATTGCCCAGCTCAGCAGTTCTGTGTCCTGCTTGAGTGGGTGCTGTTGGCCTTCTCCAGCCACCCAATGCTTCAGACAGTGGGGTGCAGGCAGAGAAAGGCTGTCCATCTGTCCATGAGCATGGACAGACTGACTGCTGCAGGACGAACTCAAATACTGCATCTCATCCTCTTCAGTCACTGGGAATGGGGCACATCCATTCCCACGGGTGGACCTGGCTCCAGCAGCCCAGTACAAAGCTCACAGGTGATGCTGGGCACTGGTCACACAGGCAGAACAAGGGGTTTTTGCAAGATTTTCAGTGTCGCCCTGGTCCTGGTTAACTCCTGTTTGGTCTGCAAGCATCCTTGGTTGCTTGGCATGGCAGGTCCCTGCTCCTGAGGACCCATCATCATCCCTGTGGGGATTTAAAAGCTGGGGAGATGAGGTGCTTAGAGACATGGGTTAGTGATGCACAGGCTACGGTTGGACTTGATCTCAAAGCTCTTTTCCAACCAAATGACTCAGTGATTCCTCTGGAGCAGCATCACCCGCAGGGTTCATCCCCGATGTTGTGCCATTTGAATGATGCACAATAACCCCACTGTGCGCAGCGTGTCAGGGCACCACACGCGTGAATATTGCTGTATAGACTGCGCGGTTGTGAGCAAACACAAAGCTACAGTGTCCCTCTGGGCATAGGGACAAGGCGACTGTGCGCCCGCCCGATGACTGTCTCAGTGTCCTGATGGCAACCGCAGCCAGCGGCGCAGGGGCTTCATTGTGCGCGGGGCTGTACACGGGCATTGTGAGACGTGGTCATGGTTCTGGGGGGTCACAGATTAAATAGGAACAAGGAGGAGAGCAAAGCTGGCACCAGCAACCGGGGAAGGGGAATGGGGAAGGACATAGGGCATCATTCTCAAACCAAGACATCCCTATGGGCAGGGAAGGTGCTGGTGCTGTCCTTGGGCAGCTGCTGAGAGCAAAACTGTGTTTGTGGCTGTAGGTGTAAATGCAGGCGTCCTGCCTTCCGTGTCAGCTGCTTTTACCAGCACCTCGCTGGGATTTGCCTTGCTGACACCCAGTTGTTCTGCCTGGGTGATCCCAGCCCTGCCAAGGGCAAGGTGTCACCTGAAATTGGACTTTTGCGTGCACTGGTGGCTCTTGCCACTGCCCTTCCATAGCCTTGGAAAGCCCCAAAGTGGGAAAATCAATGTTTGGATTTTAAAACAGGTGTTTGCCTCCGTTATGGAGCACGTCTGTAAGGGTGCAGGCGTAGGTAAGGATGCCCTTTCCCACAGTGGCAGCAGGACCCTCCTGGGGACTGTCCCCTTGCTGTTAGTGCCACAATGGGGTGGTCTCAGTGCTGGTGGGATCTGGGATGGTGCCTGGCACCTGGTGTTCCTGCAGTGAAGGGAGTGGTGGAAGGGTCCTGAGGTCCTGGGTGCTTGGAGCTGCCCTCGGCTCCTGTCCTTACCCCTGCAGCAGCCTCAGAAATGAAGGCTGGGTGCAGCTGAGCTCCCCAGGAGCGTGGGGACTATTGATGTGTGACAGATCTGTGGTCAGGCCCTTCAGAACAGCTCTTAAGCTGCAATAATGTTTATTTACTCCTCATCGGCAGAGCGGTCGGGATGAAAAGGTCACCCCGGCCTCCGGCCCTCCCTGCAGAGGGGCTGTGGGAGCCAGCCAGGTTGCAAAAAATTAATCCTCACTGCCAGCAGAAATCGTGTTTGCTTTTCCAGCGCAGCATCCTCCCATCGTGCCCCTGAATCTCCCGCATCCCTCGAGCATCCCAGTGCTGTGTCCATTGCAGGGTGCATCATCCCTGCTGCTCTTGGTCCTGGCAGGCAAAAGGAGCTGGGTGAGCTCCCAGATCTGCCACTGCCCTGCTGGGTGCTCGTGGCTGCATATTCTCTGCTCCAGATGCCGGGTGGGTTTTTTTAGGAGGGTCATCATTGCAGAGCGTGCATTGAATCCTGCCTGTGCCAGCCGTGACTCAGGGCTGCAGCTGCTCCAGAGCCTGGAAAAGCTCCAGTCGGGATTTCAGCACTCCCAAATTTCTCCCTTCTTGCCCTGCCACCACTGGGCTCTGAGCCTGGAGTGTTTCCTTTCCCCCTCCATCCCTGCCTCAGTTTCCCCATCTGCAAAACAGGGATAAAGCCTCCCTGCAGGTCTCTGGTGTGGGGTTTCCTGAGCTATTCAGCTTTCTGCAGCCAAGGCCGTCTGGGCTGCAGTTTCAGGACTCGAGTGATCCATGAGATGATCACCTTTAGGATGCTAAAACGAGCCGGTGCAGCAGGGGAGAAACACTGGGAATGGGGGAGAAGGGGGTGAGTTTGCAAATCCTCTTCCCAGCACTGGAAAAATTGGGAAAGACCTGGAAAGGGGGGAAGGACCGAGGCAGGGGGGCTTTATGGCAAAAGCTGGGCAGGCAAGGTGCAGGCAGCAGAGAACGTCTCCTGTGCAGGTGAGGTGTTTTTCTCCAAGCAAAGTGGTTTAATTGGCTTCCCTCTAATTGATCAGCAAAGGGCCCTTTGGGGAGGGGTTAAATCTGTGCAAATCGTGTTTTGTAGCTTATTTTGCTGGATATTTAATACCTTTGTCAGGTAAAAATGCAGATTTTGGTTCTCCTGTAACTGGGACTGGAGGCCAGGGTGCAAACACCCCTCAAAATGCAGGAACAGGGATGGTCTTGATTGATTTGAATGGACCAAGAGGAGCTGGCTTGTGCCTCCAGTGTCTCTCAGGACTTTGGTGCCTGTTGTCCCCTCTTCTGGGGTCACTTCATCAGGGCCATATTTTCATGGGTCAGCCCCCATTGACAGTGCCAGACTTGGAGTAGCCGTGCCTGGTGGCATCATGGAGGCAAAGAGGCTCTCAGGTCCCCCCCATGCTGGCACCCGGGGCTGTTGGGAGCG
>NW_010180884.1:0-10597 GCF_000695765.1 Mesitornis unicolor
CAAAACTGTGATAGTTACAAGAGAAAATTTTATGGGATAAAAATATTGCAACAAAAGCATAGCAGGGATTATTTAAGAAGCCTGTATAATTCCTTAGCTTTAAGTAGAATTTTGACCTCTAACAACCAAACTTGCCTAGAACAAACACACCTGAGAAAGGAAGAACAAGAAATCAAAATCACAAAGTAAAGGCCTCTATTTTCCTAGCAAAGCTAAACAACCTCCAGACATCCAAAAAGTCTGAACACAAACAACTATTTCTTCTTTATCATAGGCATGTGTAAGAAGAGTACGGTTAATCTGAAAATAGCAGAATAGGATCCAGCAATGCAGCTCACAAATTCGTATACAAAGGGACACAAATGCTTTGTTTTCTTTGTGAACGTGATGTTTCCTACAAAATACTCCATACTTTGGGAAGGAGGCTATCAAGTACTCTTAAAAGCCTGCCATGTCAAGTGGGAACACAACATAAGAGCTTTGAAGACAAGCTTAAGAAAGGATCTGAGCTCAGGGCTGGGAATCAGGCTGATGGAAGCATCAGTCTGAACAGGTTTCCATTCACTGTTCAGCAGTGGAAGTATTGCCAACATAAAAGTGTAACAGGCCAGCACAAACAAAATCTCAAAGGTTTGATCAACAGTTAAACAATACACAAGCCACCTGTATTTTGCTAGTTACTGCTAAGCAACATGAAGACCAACGGTTTAGCAGAATTCCAAAGGTATTGGGCATTGTACAGGTAACAAGAATATCCAGTTACATTAGCTAGGATAAAATAGTTCATAAAAGGATTAAAGGAATACCAAGCCTCGTGGCATGAGTCAGCCACTATATAATAGATAAATTGTTCTTTCCAATTATTCTTTTTAGCATAGAGCAGCAGAAGCCATGCTCATTGTTCTAGCAACTGTTAGCTAAATTGCACCAAGGATCAGCCTACAGAAACCAAAATCAAACTAGTTTTCACTTGCTCTGGTTCAAGCTTCTCTAATGAGCTTGTTCAACCATATTTACATTTACCTTGTTAAAAAGCAACTCAGGCCAAACTTTAGTTGATTTATGTTCACAAATGCTTGCAACACATTAAACTAGAATTGAGACATTTAAGTCACAGAAATTTATGTGACTCACCCTCAAAGCCAGATCATCAAAATGAAACACCTAAGTAAGCAATTCTCTGATGATTTCAGTAACCAGCTACTACCTGGAGCTAGAGAGAACAACAAAACACAACAAAGGTCTCCAACAGGTTTGCCTTGTCCTGTCTTAAAACAGATCAACCAGAGAATCAAGATCCTTCTCCATTCAGAAGAAGGTTTGTCACCAGTAGTAGGACTACTCACTCACTTTAGAAGAGTTTAACGACTTAGACCTCATACCTTGATCTTCAAACTTTCAACCCAGTGCAAGTCTGATAAAACATTTGGTTTCTGCACATCTTTAATTATTCTAGCAGCCTGCCTTCCTTGCATCTACAAAGAGCAGCTTAATTTGCCATTAGCCACAAGAAATTGCAAAGGAATTCAGACAAAAGAGCTATAATTACCAAGTCATCTCCAGCTGAAGTGTCAGCTATCATAAGCTCTCTTCAGAAAACCCAGACCACTCATGTGCCTAGTTTATAAAGCTCCCTATGTCAAAATGAAGTTTGATAAGAGGGTGGTTTTGATTGTACCAGGCCTTTTTGGAACTTTTAGCTGTTAAAATAGTGAAAGTAGACAGTAAAAAAAAAAAATTAAAAAAATCCAAACAGCAGAGCAGCCCACTATTAGTACAGAATTCAAAGAGTTAACATTAGATGATACAGGTTTCATCCCATACTCCTTCACTTTTTAATTAATTATTCTTTACCCATGACAGGAAATATTTGGAAAGTGTACCACTATTTTCAGAAGGAATTTGTGAACCTTAAATCTGTTGATCATAGTGTCAGATTGTTGAGGGGTAATCAAAATGGCTCTGCTAAAGAGTAATAACTGCTGACACCACTGCTGGACACAGCCCTGTGCGCATTGTTAACCTTGTTATATTGCTTGGGGGGATGCATGAAGTCTGGGTGATTTACACTGATCAGGGTAAAAGTCAGACCCTAAGCCAAGACACCCCTACTCAATTTTAGCCCCCACCCTCTGAACCTTTAGGTATTGTACCCTTATCTATAAGTATGAAATTACATTCTAACTTGATCTCAACTTCTAGTGTATAAATATTCTCTGTTCTGTCCCTTTGGGTATGCTAGCTTTTTTGGCATTAGCCTGCTAGCACCCGATCCTGCGCAAGGTTGTAACAAACCTGGTATCTCATCTCTGTGTGCAGTATTGGCTTATTGCATGCCAGGCTCTGAACTCCGTTTGTGAGACAACAAGATGAAGTTTCAGAAGCCTTAAGAAGTCCAAAGTCCTGTATCTGAGTTTACACTTTCAGTGTAAGAACACCTCTAAGGGTCAGAGGGAGATGCGAGACAGGTTAAAAGCTTATAAACCAGAAAGGGGGGGGTAAAACCTAAATAAGTATTTTTGCCATTGCTCCTTCAGCCAAAGCTACTCACAAGTAGTAGTAGTAGTAGTAGTAGTAATAGTAATAATAATACCAACCAACTACCATCAGTATCTGCATTACACCATGGACTGCAATTTTTAACTTTAACATTTCAGTACTGCAGAAGCTGATGTCACTTGCCAAAGAAAAAAAATCCCTGTAATTTGGCAAGGCTTCAGAAGTCAAATCAATATTAATTTTAACACTAGCTCACATTGCTAGTAGAGAACCTTTGAAGAGATTTAGCCACATTTTTTAGCACAGGCAATGTAAAAATAGCTGGTCAAAAGATGGAAACTATGAACCACAGCACCAACTGGATCTGCATCACAGGTACATCAAACTTGCCTAGTATCTTGACCATGGTCAGTAGAGACAGGTAGCTTTTAAACATACAGGTAAAAAAAACAAATATAGGTACTGTTCCTGTAACCTGATAGACTGGATAATATAAGAAATATTCTTATACATGTCTATCGACTAACTTTAGCTAGGAAGAAGCTGCATAAAGATAACAGGATTTTAGTTTATCTGGGGCCCACTTGGCTGACTCCGCCTTGCGAAACAGAGGCATAGATAAGAAGTTAATGAATCACCCTACTCAGACCAACCTGACCAGTTAGGCCTTGTGAAAACAGATGCACAGGAACCTAAAAGATAAGACGACTCCATGAAAGACACAGCTTAAGTGACCACTCCTCAGACCACATCTTATGCTAAAAGAGCATGCACAATTAGTATGCAGATATTTTAATTAGTTCCCAGAAATGTAATGCATATGTAAACTTTTTACTGGAAATGTCATGAATATGTATGTATAAGGCACATATAAGCTACTGCCAACCACTACTATTTGGGCATTCCTTTATGAAACGATTCATGTTTGCTCCCAGCATGGAATTAAAGAATGTCTTGCTTTCAAACTCCTACAAAATGGTCTTAGAAAGTTATTGAACCGATATTTCAGTAACATTTCTATTTCAAGAATTTTTTCCTAGAAAAAGGGTGGAAAAAAACTGGAAAAACTCTGGACAAAAACTGTCTGGTCAGATTGGAATGATGGGCAGAAGAGAGACCGTCTTCTACTTCATCTCAAGAATTCATTTAAAAGCTTTGTGGATCTCTGCAAAATGAAGTACTCCAGTAGTACCAGAATTCATACCACATTCATCTGCCACTTTTTTTGAGAATGAATATACCCTGGAAGGTCAGTGTTTCTCCCCAAGGTTTCTCTCCCATGCAAGAGGGCAGCCAGACACACTATCATTACAAGAGGAGAACCATCAAGGTTGCATGACTCAAGGATCCCATCACTAAAAACAGCAACTTCCTATTATAGTCAAGTCAACTCATTGTATAAACCTCAAGCTGCTCATTGCTCTGGGTTCTTCTGTCAACCCATCGCCATTTCTCAATCTTAACATTTGCTATTTATTTTCCTAGAGATATTTAAGTGACTGCAGTTGCCAAGACAACTACTTCATCAACATCAGCACCTCAGCTGATCTATCTTGGGCTTCTCTTCAGTTCACCATGACTTCTAGGAAATCAGTTGCCAAAAAGAGTCATTTTGAAATCTGGCTTTTTCCTTTTATAAGCTTTTAGTAGCCTTTGAGATCTTCTGTCCTAAGAATCTCAAGTTCCTTTTCATAGGAACAGATTTGTTTTAATTATACCCTCAGAAGTGAGGTTTCCTGTAAAGCTGGAAGAAGTCTGAGAGTGCCCTGGAATTTAAACTGAGGTGATGAAGGGGAAGATGCGATCACAGAGGTATACATCCAAGCCAGGTTTATGCACACCTACACTGTCACTTTCAGCAACTCACCGAAGTCTCCTTCTATTTTGTTTTCTGTTATCAAGAGAAGTATAGAGTCACTCAATATTTGTTATAATATTTATCAAACTCAGCTAGGCCTTGAAATGCATGCCCGCATAGATGTCTTTTGTGGAAGTTGTGTGATCTTTATAAAAAGAAATTAATAAGTGGATAATCGCCATAGCTCTATGCATATTTTAACTAAGCAAGGCTTAAGCAGTCAGACTCTCCTGCCATGGCAGCCATGAAACAGTTCATGGCCAATTCAGCAGTTCTGCAAGCACCTAAGTCCTCAGAAGATGCCATACAGTTTCTAGGAGTTTCACAACAGTAAAAGTAGGGAAATAAGACCCTACATAGCATTCTCCTTCCTCCAATCCATCTATGTTAGACCCAAAGAAAGAAGGCATCGCAACTTCAGTCACAAGAGCAGCTTTGATCAGAATTTACATCTTATAAAATACGGGATAAGTCAACAGAAACAGGTAAGTTAATTTCTACCACCAAAGCTACCAGCATCTTTGTTCCATCAGCATTTGAAACCATTTGAGAGCAGCTTCCCAAGTTTATGCCTACATGGCCCTTGCTGCTATGACTTACACAGATTTACAGCTGCAACTGTACTAGCTTTGCATCCATTAGCACAGATACTGGTAGCAGTCTAACCATGGCAACATGGGATTAAGCAAAACCAACTTGTGAGCTGGGTCAATTCACAACTGGTGTTAAATATCATTCTGTTACTACCAGACCACTACTGTGCTTGAAACAGGTTGAATGTGTCATTGCTGCAATGCAGACATACTTAGACACTATAAAATGATCCCAACCATTTAGTACTATGAACCTTGGTGGTTTGCCATGGTTGACAAGTATCATTGGAGAAAGCCCTGAGTAGTCTTTTCACCGTACCTATTAATACAAAGTTAACAAAATCAGAGCAGGAAAATACTTTACATTCCGCCTGAAACTCAAACTCTACATGGCAATCACATTAAGCTGTGACCAAACATTATTTTAGCAAATAAGTATTATACAACAACATTTATCAATGTATTCATAATTAAAGCAAAGAAGCCTCTGGCAGTTAGAAATACCAGCTTTCCTTATAAAAGGAAAGGTACCTGCAGGTCAGTTGTGCTGTAGTTTTTCTATATAAAGTGCTTGCTAAGAGTAGAACTTGGCTTTCTGACCATGTGTTAAGTTCAGTGCCGTAGCATAGCCTGGGTAATTGCGCTTCAGTTGACAAGAACAACAGATGTAAGAAACATGTCAATAATATACTTTGTAACTCAACTTACTAGAACCAAGCCTTGCTTGACAAAGGCACCAGCTCCACAAAGCACCACAGCAGGCTGTTTCCCTGGCCATGCTACAGAGCTGCAAGCCATTTCACACTTCCACACTTGACATCAAATCCTGCATGCCAGTTTCACTACACCGAGAGGCTTTATTTTGAACTAATCTTCAAAGCACAGGAAAGAAGACCTAGTGTGGCTGTAGTAGAAGAGCACAGGAGCTGGAGCAATTAAAACAGCACAAGGAGGAAATCCCAGAGGTGATAGGTAAAAAAGCTGAGTAGCTCTGAAATCAGTGCAGATCCCTCTGACATTTCAAACAGTTAAGCAGCCAAGGCATAGCTTTGCCTCCTTCAACAAGAAGTTTACCCAGATTCTCCCCAATACTCTATGAGAATTATTTGTGAAGCCTGCAGAGCAAACATGTCCCCCAGCAAACCTACACACCCAGGCCTTGACTTCGTGGCTTTCTCTTCAACACCAGGAATGTCCCCCACTCCCCTCAGGCTAAGTTACACAACCCCAGCTTTATTTTTTGCTTAGAGAATTGCTGCAGCTGCCTCGCAGACAAAGCCTGTGCAGAAGATCATGACTTGTCAGTACATGAGGATCTGTACTGGGGCATCCCAGGAAACTGCTCAGGTTTTTCTTTAAAAAACAACAAACAAATGACACAAAACAGGAATAAGCAGAAGTTCTTATTCCAAAAGTCTCTATGCTTTTCTGCTTAAGTAGCCTGAAAGCTACTCATTTGACAACTTCTTCAGCTATTCCAAACTTAAATACCGTACTTGGAAACATACAAGTTCAATTTGTTTTGGAAGAAAGCTTTCCCGTGTGCTTTTTGTAAAGCGAACTACTTTCTACCTATAGATTTAGTCAACTATATAACGCATATACTCATTTTACATAAAAATGTTAATTTATCCAAGGTCATGCATGTGAATCCATTACAGATAGAAGACACAGTCCCTATCCCGTTCACTAAATCATACCACCTCTTACTGTTGTTGAAGAAGATTTTGGCTCTACCTTACATTCAAAGCTATACAAACCCCAAATACTTCTACATGACTCTTCCAATGCAACCCCCACATCCTTCAGATGAGCACCTCTTAGGTCTCCAACAGATCTAGAACAATGCATTGCATTGGCTCTCATTCTGTTTGTGTAGTATCCACAGACTGCTTTTGGAAATAGAGTTTCTTGAAAGGTTTTGAAACTAAACACTTGTGTCTGGCCAGACTGTTCAGCACAGCTATCAGGAGAGTCTTATATAATTCACTTTCTAAATTATATAATTCAACAGAAAAAAAGAACAGCAGCTCTGGTAAAAACTGTCTGGCCAGACTGGAATGATGGGCAGAAGAGAGACCGTCTTCTATTTCATCTCAAGAACCCATTTAAAAGCTTTGTGATTCTCAGCAAACAGGCTGTAAAGCCAGCATGTCAGCTCCAGCATCGTTGCAGCAGCTTTAGAGCAAGTAAGGTCTAGGAAAGACAGAGGACAGGAATTCACACATAGATTTAGCATTTGCTCTACCACACTTCCATCAACAAAGTGATGAGAAGCCAATTTCCACTGTGGTGCTTCCAGACTCCAAAGTCAGTGCAAAGCTACATAAATACACCAAGGCAACTGTCTATTAGAGGTGAGGCATTCTGCACTCTTCATTCCCAGTTAGCATATTAGATCAGCTACATCACTGCTGATACCTTAAGAGTTAGACAGTCTCCTCCAACTCAAACACTGCCACTGTGGATACAGTAAAAGGAAGGGATCTTAGCACATGGGAGCTAACAGGACAAAAGCCATAAAAAAGTTCAACAGTGTGCAACTGAAAACATCCTTGGCATCAAATACAAACTGCACCATACTGGATACAGACTGACCCTCTCCAGTATTATCATGGATCTGTTTCTCCCTCATATAATGATTTTGGTTGAAAAAGACCTTTAAGATCATCGAGTCCAACCATTGAGCCAGCCCTAGAAAGTCTGCTACTAGACCATGTCCCTAAACACAACATCTACTTGTCTTTTAAACACCTCCAGGGATGGTGACTCAACCGCCTCCCTGGGTGGCCTGTTCCAGTGTTTGACAACCCTTTCAGTAAAGGCATTCCTCCTAATATCCAACCTAAACCTCCCCTGGTGCAATTTCATAGTATCATAGAATGCTTTGGGTTGGAAGGGACCTTAAAGATCATCTAGTTCCAACCCCCCTGCCATGGGCAGGGACACCTCCCACTAGACCAGGTTGCTCAATGCCCCATCCAACCGGGCCTTGAACACTTCCAGGGAGGGGGCATCCACAACTTCCCTGGGCAACCTGTGCCAGTGTCTCACTGCCCTCACAGTAAAGAATTTCTTCCTAATATCTAGTCTAAATCTACCCTCTTCCAGTTTAAAACCATTCCCCTCGTTCTATCGCTACCTGCCCTGGTAAAAAGCCCCTCCTCAGCTTTCCTGTAGGAACCCCTCAGGAACTGGAAGACTGCAATAAGGTCTCCCCGCAGCCTTCTCTTCTCCAGGCTGAACAACCCCAACTCTCTCAGCCTGTCCTCATAGGGGAGGTGCTCCAGCCCACTGATCAGCTTTATGGCCCTCCTCTGGACCCGCTCCATCAGCTCAATGTCCTTCTTATGCTGGGGGGAACCAGAACTGGACGCAGAACTCCAGGCGGAGTCTCACAAAAGCAGAGTAGAGGGGCAGAATCACCTCCCTTGACCTGCTGGCCACACTTCTTTTCATGCAGCCCAGGATATGGTTGGCCTTCTGGGCTGCAAGCGCACATTGCCGGCTCATATTGAGTTTTTCCATCGACCAACACCCCCGAGTCCTTCTCCTCGGGACTGTTACTGAGCCATTCTCTGCCCAGCCTGTATTTGTGCTCGGGATTGCCCCTGCCCAGGTGCAGGACCTTGCACTTGGCCTTGTTGAACATCATAAGGTTGTCCAGGTCCCTCTGGATGGCATCCCTTCCCTCCAGCATGTCAACCTCACCACACAGCTTGGTGTCTTCTGCAAGCTTGCTGAGGATGCACTCGATCCCACTGTCCATGTCACCAACAAAAATGTTAAATAGCACTGGTCCTAGTACCAATCCCTGAGGATCTCTACTCATTGACTGGTCTCCATTTGGACACTGAGCTGTTGATTACAACTCTGAGTGTGACCATCCAGCCAGTTCCTTATCCAGCAAGTGGTCCGCCCATCACATCCATGTGTCACCAGTTTCGTGACCAGGATGTCATGCGGGACAGCATCAAATGCTTTGCACAAGTCCAGGTAGATGAAGTCAGTTGCTCTTCCCTTATCCACCAAAGCTGTAACTCCATAAAAGGTATAAAAGGTGCTAACTCAGGGAGCCACGTACATGCCCACTATCAGAGGATCACCACGTCCATCACTGTCATCTCAGGATCTAAAGGTGGTGATATCTTTCCTTATCTCTTTCCTTTCCTCTCTTTTCTTTTCCTCCTTCTTACAAAGGTTTCCAATAAGAATCTGCATTGCCAATGTGTTTACGTTTTCCAAGTTCAAATTGTTTACATTATAATTAAAATGTTTAATTGATTGTTTGGTGTCATTTCATCTTAATTTAGCCTGAGGGGATTTGCAGAACCTTAGTGGCTCTTCTCCAGCCTCTGAGATGGCAGGAGGTGCATCATCCTTCTGCCCATGGGCTGATCAGACTCCCAGCTCCAGGCAGGGTTTGTGGAGAGGCTCAGGTGTGTTCCCCAGCTCACCTGCCACCCTCTTCACCTGGCTTGTGGTTGGTGCTAGAGAACAAGGTAACGGGCAGGAGCAATTCCAGTGTTGCAGCTGCCTTTCATGATCTCCTTTCCCCTTACAGATCGAAGAGCTTCAGAAGGAGGTGACATGGAAGGAAACAAAGAAGATTGATCCCTTCCTCCATAAAATTACAGTCTCCTGAGCACCATAGTGGATAGTGAGGTGGATTGGGAACTGGCTGAAGGGCAGAACTCAGAGTTGTGGTCAGTGGGGCAGAGTCTACTTGGAGGCCCAAGTCTAGTGGTGTTCCTCAGGGGTCTGTACTGGGTCCAACTCTGTTCAATATATTCATCAATGACCTGGACGATGGGACAGAGTGTACCCTCAGCAAATTTGCTGATGATGGAAGGAGGGGCTGACACACCACAAGGCTGTGCTGCCATTCAGCTTGACCTGGACAGGCTGGAAGGTTGGGTGGAGAGAAACTGAATGAAATTTAACAAGGGCAAGTGTAGGGTACTGCATCTGGGGAAGAACACCATGGATCAGTACAGGATGGGGGCTGACCTTCTGGAGAGCAGCTCAGGGGAAAAGGACCTGGGCGTCCTGGTGGACAGCAGGCTGACCATGAGCCAGCAATGTGCCCTCATGGGCAAGATGGCCAATGGCATCCTGGGGCGCATTAAGAAGAGTGTGGCCAGTAGGTCAAGGGAGGTTATCCTCCGCCTCTACTCTGCCCTGGTGAGGCCGGAATATTGTGTCCAATTCTGGGCTCCCCAGTTCAAGAAGAACAAGGAACTACTGGAGAGAGTCCAGCATAAAGCCACTAAGATGATGGGGGGACTGGAGCATCTCTCATATGAGGAAAGGCTGAGAGAGCTGGTCCTGTTTAGCCTGGAAAAATCATAGAATGCTTTGGGTTGGAAGAAACCTTAAAGATCATCTAGTTCAAACTCCCCTGCCGTGGGCAGGGACGCCTCGCACTAGACCAGGTTGCTCAAAGCCCCATCCAATCTGGCTTGGAACACTTCCACGGAGGGGTATCCACAACTCCCCGGGCAACCCTGTTCCAGTGTCTCACCACCTTCGTAGTGAAGAACTTCTTCCTAATGTCTAATCTAAATCTACCCTGCTCTAGTTTAAAACCATTGTCCCTTATTCTATCACTACTTGCCCTTGTAAACTGTCCCTCCCCAGCTTTCCT
>NW_010180885.1:0-20452 GCF_000695765.1 Mesitornis unicolor
GGCCGCTTTCCCCGTGCTCTCTCGCTTCAGGACGCTGTGTTTTTTACCCGTAAAAAACCAGCCCTTGCCATGGTAATCAGTCCCCAGAACCCCATTAACCAAATACATATGTGGTTACGTTTCCTCCTAAGATCTGTTTTCCTCCTGAAAAATCCTTTTTGCAGAGCTAAGAGAACATTTTTTTTTCTTTTTTTTTCTCCCCCAGAAAGCAGGAACTGAAACACCATGGCCAGGCCTCTCATACTTGTTATTTTAGCTGAATAAACTTTGCCTCCGGCATTAAAAACAGCCTAGGAAAATAAATACAAGGTCATACTCTGCAATTGCTGCGCAGTCTTTTTCATGCACAGATGCTAAAGAACATTTGAAAAAAAAAATCTACTTCCATTTTACTTGGTCAAAAACCCCTGTGAAGTATCCAAGTGAGTTAATGACTCAAGGCTTCAGCAATTCCAAATTAAAAAAAAACAAAACAAACCAAAAAAACAAACCTTTCTATTTTGGAATCCTATTTAAATCACACAGAATCACAGAATCGCTCGGTTGGAAAAGCCCTCTGAGATCATCACGTCCAACCGCTCCTGTCTACCCACTAAACCATATCCCTAAGTACCTCATCTACCCGCTCTTTAAACACATCCAGGGATGGTGACTCCACCACCTCCCTGGGCAGCCTGGTCCAGCTTCTGACGACCCTCTCAGTAAAGAACTTCCTCCTTATCTCTGACCTGAACCTCCCTTGGCACAGCTTGGTGCCGTTTCCCCTTGTTCTATCCCCCATCACCTGGGAGAAGAGACCAGCACCCACCTCTCTCCAAGCTCCCTTGAGGCAGTTGGAGGTGGGGATGAGGTCTCCCCTCAGCCTTCTCTTCTCCAGGCTAAACAAGCCCAGTTCCCTCAGCCGCTCCTCATCAGGCTTGTTCTCCAGAGCCCTCACCATCCCTGTGGCTCTTCTCTGAACACGCTCCAGAATGAGAGATGAGACATATGCAAGGCACAGAAACAGTCCAGGTGAGACAGCTACTTTACAGTTCAGCAGCAAAGTCAGTGGCAAAACAGTAGATTGAAACCTGCATGGGCCTGATCGTGATTGTTGTTAGTGTTAAACTGGGAGACAGGCAGGTTCCTAATGCACGGTGCTGGGTGTGAGGTAAGATTGTCCAGACTTCATGTACAAAGAGGTAAAGTTGGGGGTATTTTTGGCTTGCACTGCATTTTTTATTTTGTTCACGAAAAGGGAGTCAGTTATGTAAGATACGGAGCAGTCTGAGGTCAACTTAGCAACACTCTTACACACGGGCTTAATTTCCAGAATATGACCAATGAAATGTAAATACTCCAGGTTTCGTTACTTCCATCCGTAACAGCACTCAGGCCCAGGTACCCTCAAAATCTTTGACCCAAACCAGTTCCTGGCCGTAACAAAGGTTTTACAGCACTGCCTGGTACCTTTCCCAGCTTTCCCAACCTGCTTTTTTCCACGGCATGCTAAAAAGCATATGTGCACTTTATAATTGCTAATCCGGTGACTACATTACTTCACTGCACACAACTGACTTAAATGTGCCAGCAACAATCCCAGAGTCCTAGATAGGGCTGAATGTCTGAAATACGCCTCTGCTTTCAGAAATACATCAGATGCAACTAATAACCCAATGTGAAACGCATCCAGTACCCAAGACAGACCTGTGAGAAGGAGCAGTGTGTGTCTCTGAGGTGAGAGCAGAGGACCAGAGATCTCAGTTACGGTGTCCCAGCCTTGCCCGAGTCCCAGCAGCACCTGGAGCAGACTTCTGAGTATCTATTTTCCCTGCTAAAAAGGGATCAGAGAAGTATTCAAGCTCATCAAGAGTTTGCTCACCAGGCTTATTGCTGCAGTGAGCTCTGAGAGCCTTGGTTTGGACAAGGTAAGGATCAAGAAGGACTTCGTCCTTGTCTTGTGACCGTTATACCACGCAGCTCCCACTCTCTAAGTTACCTCCCAGACCTCCCCTGGGACGTTACGCCCATTCCCAGACAATTTTCCCTTTTTCAGTGGAACCAGCACCAAGTTGAATCACGCAGAGTGTGTTTTTCGGCAGAGCCTGCCTTGCCTAAAGCAGCATAGTCATTCCCTCACCCTTGTGAAGTTCGCTGCCCCACGGGTCCTGCTTTGCTCTTGCAATGCACAGAGCACTTCCAAAATGCGGCAAAGATGACTAAGAAAATCTCACCAAGTTACCAGGAGAAAAAGAGGTGGAGGAAGCTGCTGGATATCTGCCAACCTCTCCATTCCCGTTTTTCATTTTTAGTTTCTGCTCTTTGCTGGAAAGTTTCTACTTATGCTCTGGTTTCCATGGCAACTGCATTTCTTGCCTTTCTTCTCCAGCATTAAATTTTTGATTTGATTTCCCTTCTTCCCAAGACATGACTTTCTTTTCCTTTTGAAAAAAAGGAATTAAGTCTTCTCTTCTCTTTGGTTGGTGATACTTTTAAAGGAGGTGAAAGAGACTTGGGGGATTGGACTGGATGATCTTTGGAGGTCCCCTCCAATCCCTAACGTTCTGTGATTCTGTGATTCTGTGACTTTACTCTCAATCTGATGGAGAATCTGTACAGAATAGCAGCAGAGAGGTAATCGTCCAAATGTCAGGGGATTCCGTTGCAGAAAACCCATTTACCATGGGGTAAGTATGGTGCAGGTAACAAGGTTACAACATGTAACAGTTCCAGATACTCCAGAACCCAACATTTTTTAGAAATTGGCTAGTTGTTTTCATGAGACCAGACCTGGCCATTTTTTCTACAGCTAAACATTCTGTTTTCTGTAAAGCATTACTTGTGATTCCTGAGCGGTATCAGGAGAATTCATAATAGTTTAATAATTGTAACTGCACCGGAAATCAAGTGGTCTTCAGTTCCAGACTGTAAAAGCATTCAAATATACTCCCTGACAACCTTCTCCCTTGGCTGGCAGTGGTATTGGGGTGGGTGGGAAGCTAAGGGGACCCTTCCCCTATTCGTGGTTAATCATCTGAAGGCAGTGCCCTGCACATCCTCACGCCAAGCACACAGAAGCAAAACCCTCGCAACTCGCAGAGCTTAAGCTAATTAATTTGTCTTGCTCTTGCCATGTTGGGACTGAATTCATCTGACAACCTGAATTAATGTGAGAGTGAAAAAATTCATCAGAATAGCAAAATCTGGATTAGATCTAGTCATTTGGTTTTTCCACGCTTTAGGTTCAGCATAAACAGAAATAGTTTACATGCTGCAAAGCACTAAAATAACAGAGGTTTTCAGCCCATTTCACTAGGAGGGATTCTCTCCACATCTAAATTCCCCAGCACACACAGGCCATAAACTGACCCTTCTGTACAGTTGTAGATTACAGGGTTTTTAGTCTTATCTCTGCCTGGTGGGATTTCATGGCAAATTCTTTCAGGACTGAATAATTAAAAGAAGCAGATACACAGCATTTGGCTTGCACAGCAACACAAACAAATCTGTCCATGGGTGCTATCTTGTTTGCAGCACATGTGCACAGATTTACATGTAGGATTGAGGCTTAGTGCTCTGTTTGTTTAGATTTGTCATTATTCAGTACTCCAAGCATAAGGTAAATTATACAAAGACTGAAATTGAAACAACTTTAAGAGTGAGCTGACTTTATGATCATCCTAAATCATTTTATTAACCCTATTTTGCATGTTTTAGATTCTTACTACTCGGAAGAAATAAGGAAAATGGGTAAGAAGTGAGGAGTCCAGTTGTCCATACTTGCTTCATGCTTCCCTCTTCTTGAATTTCCTCCTCCAATGAGTATCTAGGTCAGGAATTCAGAGGATCTTATAAAAATCTGGCAATGTTCCATGCGTCTGGCAGCCGAGCTGTTTTAATTGCCAGATATTAAAGATACCTTCCAAGATCCATATTGTAAAATCCCATTACAACATAGACTGTGTATAAACTCCCCATCAATTGGCTCAACTGCAGGCCAGATCCCCCAGTTCAAGTAGAAGTCAGGAGAAGAGTTTTACCCAGCTAGGAATGGCCTCCCTGTTTTCTTCCCTTTGAGCTGACAGGATTCAGGATTCAAAGAACCACTCTAGGTGTAGCCCCCTAAATCGCACCCATAATGCTGCTTTTATGTGGCCACAGCCAGCCTTCAGCTCCTCAATGTTTCAATCCCAGAACAGGGAGAGATTGAGGCAGACAGCAGCTTACTCAGCTGAGGCAAGAACATCCAGGCAGCCCCTCGCTCATCTTCACTTGATTTAATGATTTGCTGGACAGACTACAAAGAGCGTTGCAGTAACTCATACACCGGGGTGACGTGATTTGTTGGTTGCTGCTCCTCATCTGTAGTTGCAATGGAAAATCTTCATCCATCATTATAGTTTTCTAATATAATGTTTTGAGATAAAGTGATGAAGAGGCTGCAACCTGGCGTATCTCTCTGAAAACACGCTGATCTTGCAAATAAAGATCTGAAAGCTGCACAAATGACAGACCTCAGGAGGGCTGACATCCACGCTGGGCACAGACCCTCTGACCCTCAGGTGCATAACTGCTCCCTCAACCAAAAGAACAAATATTCCTCCACTTAGTGCAAGGGCAAGAAGAGGCAAAAGTAACATTTGCTGATCTTCATTGCTGTAAACATTAACACCAAACTCTCAGGTCACAGAATCAAAATATTTCTGTTGATGTTGCTGGTCTGATTAATTTGTTGGCATCAGAGGATGCTCCATTCATCCTACAGCAAATCTTCGTTAAATACAACCTTGCCCTGCAAACTCTTCTGTATTAATTTTGGTTTATTCTGTATCTGTATATGTACAAAGAAACATACACAGGCAGATACCAGTGTGTGTGTGTAGGTAACTGCATATACAAGCTATGATGGCATTGTAATATTGGAAACCAGAGTATCATTCACACAGTATACAGCTGTACTCCTTTGTGACTTTTCTTAATATATTAAAGTATACATTGTACTCAGCAAAGAAGCTTTCTAAGGATGAAAGTGCTGACTTCAGTGGCTGTAATTCTTGTTTTCACCTTCAACAATCCAGAGCTACAGTTTGACAAGAAAAAGTCCTTTCCACAATCTCTGTATCTTCTGAGCTATTTGATTACCATTACAAATGTGTCCTCACCTCTGTGAAGCACAGCCTGAAAATCATCACCACTTTGAGTCTCCAGTGGGACAACAGAATCCCTGCAGGTAAAAGCAAGATGGAAAGGGGATTCTTGGGTAGCTGCATTCTGTATCTCTGAAGTCCTTATCGTCCTCATTATTGCCTTAGCCAAATTTTAAGATTTTTTCTAACTGTCGTGTTAGCATCACACCTTCCCAATAACGTCCAGACTTGAACTGCTCTCATTAATTTCCTGGAGTCTAACAGAACACAATCTTAACACAATTTATTGAGACGATTAAAATTCAGAAAACAAGCTTCTCCATGCTCCATAAAGCACAGCAAATTTATTTGCTGCAGTCAGTAAAACTCCGCTGCCTAAAGCTGTGCAGTAACTCAGCAGAGCCGGAGCAGCAGCAGCAGGACCCTTACAGCCGTGCATTTCAGATAATCCATTAGAGCTGTGTATGCACCCCGGAGGGGCAGCCGCAGCCACACCACAGGTTCAAGTGGCTCCTACACCTGTAGAAGCAGAAAACAAGATTCAGAAAATAAAATCTTAGCTGTAGTTTGGAGAGTTTATGGTTCCTCTGTTGTGTGCTGATACAGTGACGGGAACACTGTCCTGTCCCTAGAAGTGATCCGCTGCCTGGTGATGGGAGAACAAAACCGGGCACAGCTCTTGCATTGGCCCTACCAGGAATTCAGTGGTGTTGGGATTTCAAGATGGAAAACACAAAAATGCAGTTTAAAAACAAGAAGTTTCTGTTTGAGCAATGGGACAGCTGTGTCCTTCACTACCGTTTCTTGAAAGCAACTTCAGGAAGGTACATTAAGGAATAGCCAGGTTACGTAGCTGTCAATTCTACCAATAACTGTGACCCATTTTAAAGCTGTACATTGATATAATTTATTATCCTACATTTCCTTAACTAAAGACAAAACAGAATGGATTTTTCATCCACCAAATCAAAAATAAACCAGCTGGAATCATTACAAATCTGTAAAAAGGCTGCAAGCATTTGGATACACCACACTCAAGCCCTAATGCATATATTTATTCAATAGAATCACTTTATTCAAAACAGATCACTAAGAAAACCAGCTTGCATTTAGCCTGCCTCGAAGAAGAGATGTCACACACTGGAGATTTTCTCAGTTGCTTACAAAACAATCACTCGTTTGAAATTTTTTGTCTTTGAGAGGTAATTTTTAAGTGAATTGATAATATAATTGGTCAGAAAACAAATAAACTTGTATCATACACTGAATAAGCACTACAGGCAGGTGATAAATTGCACAAGTAACGCTACACCAGAGTTCAACTTTCTGCTGAGTCACCCTTTCCTGCTCCAGCATTGTACAAAACAGCCCCTGCTTTCATTACTAATAAAACACAGAATGAATTACTCAAAAGAAAAGAGGCCTTGAAAATGTGCCCAGACAGTGCACCATGCTGCCATAGGGCCCTTTTCCCCCTTTTTTTCTCCTGTAAGGGAACCTCAAACCCATTGCTATTTATTTCTTACAATTCAGCTGCACCACACAAGTTTCTTCCAGGTCTCCTCCATCCCAAAATGGGTGTTCATGACCACAGCTGTGGTCCTACCGCAATGCTCCTATCAAAATACTTAAATTAATGGCCAGCAGCACTCTAGATTTCATTTCTCTGCCTGGATTATGATAAAAAATAATGCCATTTTTTGAGACGCAGTCAAGCAATAGCAATATTTCAGACTCGTATCCAAATCTCTCAAATACACAGCGCTGGACTGGAATTCTCCAAGGATTTCCAGGCAGTTCAGCTCCAGCTCAAACAAGGCAAATCCTAGGTTTGTATCATTCACAGCTGGAAATCTTTATTTCCCTGCTCTTCAATAAGGAGTCCAGCTTCTCCCTGAATCTCCTCTTTATAGAGCAGAGAAGGTTTTGCACAGAGGATAGCTGTGCATGTTTTCCAGAAATTTGCTTCAACACATCAAGAGAGCACACCGAGCTTCTAGGAAATTTTAGATCACATCATGGATTTGTTACTCCCCCACAAGCTGGGTCAGGGCTCTGACAGCAGACTACCTGCGTCTTCAAAATAACCTTGTCACGAGCAGGACTAGGAACAAGCCACAAAACTCCTTTAGAAGCACAAAGACAACCGAGAAGCTTTCCACCGATTCACGAGCGGAGTATTTCAAACCTCCTGGGCAAACGGCCAGCCCTTTTGGCAGCGCTGCCTTCATGTTGAAAGAAAACATGGGAGAAAGAGGCAAATCCACCAAGCGCAAGGAGCGTTTGGCAGCCAAACAGCTGCGTGCCCAGACCAGGACTTTCGCAGCAGAATTAATTTTCCAGCCCCAGCACCACGACAGCCCCAGCAGAGGGCTGGGAGCCCGGAGCCCTTGCCCATGGCTTTGACAAATGACCTGCATGGCAATGGGCAGCTCCATTAATCTTCCTGACCTTTAGTTACTGATTTGCTCAGAGAATAACTCTTTTTTCACTTTTGAGAGTGCATTGCCAGCTGGGGATGAAAACAGTTATGCAAAGAGTCAGGTTTGGGTGGGTTTTTTTAATTGTCAGAGACAGTCTGAAAGGTGCTTTATCTACTACCAGTATTTTGCTGCAATACCGCACTGTGTAAGAACATATTTCGTCTGCCGAGCTACCACAAAGTCAGTTTTGCAGTTCTCCGAGGCAAAGTACGACAGATAATGAAGGCAGGATTTAGAGCGTGGGTTGAAAAACCTCATGTGAGAAGATTCCGATTGCAAAGCATTAGCGAAATTTTATAATCATCAAGTTAATTTTTTTGCTAAGAAAAGCAAAGCCAAGATGAGGATTGGCTCCAAAGATTACACAGTGTGTGGTCCTCGCATCTGAAGAGCTCTGCACGGCGCTCACTCACGTTACATAAATTACTTTAACAAAGTTAAATTTAGAATAATATTTACAAAGCTAAGATCCGCAGACCTTTTTGCAATCACCTGGGTACAATCACCTCATTCACAAAAACCAGCTATAAATTAAGATAATCAGGGAAACATTCAAAAGATGAAGAGGGGTTTATTGTGTCATTTTAAATGGATTCCCTATGAAGGAAAAAATGGGGAGATGTAAAATTAGAGTTTCAGTGAACAGTCCTTTTAAAATCTAACTTATCTGTTGTTCCACATCAGTAATATAAAGGTTAAAACACTCTGATCAGGCAATTTAAACACGTCGTTTTTATTGTGGGACCCCTTTTACCTCTCCACAATGATTAAATATAATGCAGAAGGGCTCTGCTGCACACAGCTGTCATCTTCACCACCAATCCTGACCACTCAGGTGAAGCCCAAATGAAGTGGCCATAATTTTGCTCTCAAGATGACAGCTCTATCTCTGGGTCATTTCCTATGTCTATTACATCTTACCGTTATTCTACCTTAAAAATTAAACATTCCTCTGTTTTGTGGTTTTTGTAAAATAAAAAGTTAAACAACACAATGAGGTACAGGTTTTGCTTTAGTCCTTTGGGGGGTAATTTTAAAAAATCTTTAGCCTACCTCTAACGTATATTTCAGTCAGGGGCAAATTCCTGTCCATCAGGGATGTGAGACAGTACCTGCTGAGCACTTGGTACTCCTAGGAAGCAACAGGTAGTAGAAGTCTAAATTATCATTATTTGTTAGGTTTGTGGTTCTTCCTCTAACACCTGGATGTAAAATCGAACATCTGACACCAACTCTGATGAACTAAGGCCTTGCACATCAGGCACGTTACCCTGTGTTCTAGTGAGCTGACAGATGTTTCAATTTAGGAGTTGCATTTCCACCTGTCCAGCAACACGGGACCTCCTCTGACCACTGCCCAGAGGATGCTCCTACACAGCCAGAAAGTGAGGAGAGCTCACGAGAGGAAGCTACTGCGTGGTGACTTCCCGTCTTTCAACTCGGGTTCTGTATAAAGCATAAGGGAAGCACAAGAAAGGTAATATTCCACATGGCTTTAAACAAATCGCAGGATTTAAAGGTGAAGTACAGGAAATCCCGTATTAGGTGCAACATCTGGCAACTTTTATTTACAGATGGATGCTGAGAAGTAAGGAGGAGTAAATGACTTCTCTAAAGCCACAGAACAAAACACTGTGTAGACAGGATTAGGCTGCAGGCACAGAGTGCCCCGTTATCTCTGTGATTGCTTTTCTCCATCTGTCTTTGCACAGCCTTGCCTTTTGGAGAATCAAAGCAGAAGTATTGCAAGCTCACAGAAATGCTGACCAACTCTTTCACGCAGTAGTGCTTCTGCACCCTTTTTGCCCAGGTTTCTCTTTAATCCAGTGAGATTTTTTCCCTCATCTCCATGGTTCAGAGCATCTCTGCACTTTTACTCCCCCAGGTGCATACAGCAGGTCTGTAATCAACAACTACTGTAGGCTTTCCACCTGACTTTTGGACAAACGTCGTCAAGTTCAGACCCCATGAAATTAAAATCCTCCAGACAGAGGTTAGAGCACCAAGTGTCCAGACTTTTCTATGATTCAGACATTTTGCAGCCCACCCCTGATCCCTGAAACACAGCCCTGCGGGCTTTAAACCATTCAGGAATCTACTTGTGTGTCAACCCTTTCTGGTTTCCATGAGATTGTTTGCACAGACATTACACAGCGATGATACTTGGCACACAAAACTCCATTAACAGGAGTGATGTGCTGTCTAAAATTAACTATGTGTTTGTTTTCTCTTCAGTTTCTATAGAACACGAGGAGTGATGCAGATGGCTCACAGCAGTGAGATTATAGTGATAGCTGTAAAATTTGATGGCTGTTATCAAAAGCATTGTATGGCTTACGATAGCAAGCAGCAATTAAATAAAAAGAAAAGAAAGATTTCCAAGCTCCCCCTGGACAGGACAGTTTGCAAAACAATTTAGCATCACATATCACAGGTTACCATTAGCAAAAGGAAGTTTCAAGCCAAACTTTAACATGAAGCATCAGGCCCACTTACCATAAGAAATACATACCTTAAAGGAATATAGGGCACTCCCTGTGCACTAGGGAGCAGAAATAGCAAGAAGGTTTAAAGCCAGTTTCATACTATAGAATTTAATAAAAGAATAAGATCACTACTTCAGGCCTTAAGAGATACTGGTTATCTGAAGCAATTACAGGAATAAATCTTGAATGAAATAAATGTGCTGTGTTGTAGCTCGAATCAATGACACAGAGAGGTTTAAATTTGGGGGTGGGAATTTTACTGCTCGGGAAAGCAAGGCAGCGAGCAACTGCCTTTACCTGAGACCTGCCCCAGTACCTCCGGACTGACTCACTCCAGGCAGATCGCTGTTTCTCCCAAGAAAACTTTCAAGCAGTAAAAGAAGAAACGAGTAGTGAAAGGTTGGCAGTTTTCAATGTTCTCTGAAACACGGGAAGATCAGAAACAGAAACATTGGTATCTTTTGTCTTAAGGTGCAAGTCTATCCATTCACTAGCTGAAAATTAGGGATTAATTCATTAAAAATGAGGACACAGGAAAGCCCTGTTCTGTGGCTACACCTCCAGAGAATTTATCCAAAACATCTGGAAGAGATGGACACTTAGCCCTCGAACATTACAGAGTTTCCAAAATATCCAGATGTTACATCCACTGGGTGATAAGTTTTTTTACAGCAGGAGGAAGTTAATTATCATCCAATGGGGAATATGTTTCTCTGTGTTGGTTTCTGATTTATATTTAATCTCTACCCTACACCAAAATATGTACATGTATAATTAGCTTAAAATATTTAAGAACATTTCTTGATGAGGGATCCAAGGAACCAGATACTGAGCACCAAGAAGGAACTGATATAATTCACTGAAAAAGCATCAGTATTTTCAAAAACATTGGCACTGTAGAGAGTATGGAATTTGGTAATTCACAGATTTCTGTAACATCGGCGAGCTTACAACACGTCAGATATTGACCCCGAACCATGTCAAGTCAAGTCATGTGCTGCACTTCCTCAAACATGATGTAAACTCTTTTCCTTTGATGAAATCACAGCACATCAGTAGCCGAGAGAGTTTCTGAAGTTAGTTAAACAGCACTGTGATGTCAAAAAGACTTGAGAAAATGCAAGCATAAACCGCTGCCTCATCAGGGAACTTAATTCCTATGAACATTTACTTCACAGAGGACAGAACTTCTGCCTCTCCTTGTTAATGATGCCTCTCCTGGTCATCCTGGAGAGTAAATGAAAAAGATTCAGGCTTCTTTCTTGGGGATGTCTTGGCTTCTTGCTTTCGTGTCTGGTTAGGATTCAAAGCTGTAAGACGATTATTCACAGATATTTTGCAGTCACAGGTGTTTGCCTGTGGAAATCCCATCTATAAATAAGAAATCTGAGACAAATATGGCCTTAACATAATGGCATTAAATTTGACTTGAATTAAAAGCTACCATTGCAAGCCAGAACAGCAGTGACCAGGAGAGTGGCATCAGAAGAGCAGCTCTACGGACAGGATTAAATGGCCAAAAACCCCAGCTCAGAAGCTTTCAATCATTTGTGCTATTGTGGCTGCTCCTCAGAGCAAGGGTTAATGGTGACAAAGTAGACCAGGATCAGGTACCAGAAAAGCCTGCCCAAGATACCACCTAGATACCAAAATTTCTTGGTCTTGGTGTCCAACAAAAGCCTTTTTGACCTCCTTGACCAAAAATACTACAATATATTACAGGAGAACAGAAATTCCCTCTAGATCTCTTCCCATCCTCTGTCTGACTGGGCTGCTGGTATTGACAGAACGCCGGATGAAGTTCAAAACAAGTTTATTTTTCCTACCTTAAATTTAATTTAGACTTGAAATATGAGGGAAGAAGGTCTTTCCCATTAATTCCTCAATGTTTTTTTTAAAAAATGAATGCCCTATTTGGACCGGTGACTTTTTACAAAGCAAGGAAAAAGCTGTTGTCACAAAGCTCAAGACTTGACCAGATTTGTGTGAGATACTCCCTTACGGACACTGATTCAGCTCTGGTAGCTCCTTCAAAGCAGTTGGTTACCCTTGCAGCTGGAAATATGAAGGGGTTTCCTCTGAAAACTGCAGATCTTCAACTTTTTAGCATGACAGACACAAACAGGTCACCGGGCTGTTAACCTAGGCTTTCTTCTTGAATCTTTTCATTTCACCCATTAAAAAAATGTCTTTTTCACTGCCCTGAGAATCTGGCTGTTGGAACATGCTCTAATTCCACGTTTTTCACAGCTACCATGTTAGTCTGCACTCTTGGAGGAGAGTCAGCGACACCTCCTGCTACCTGCAGTTCTGCTGCTGAGTGTGGGTAGGGGGTGGTGCTGGACTTTGCTTTGAGAGATAAAGCCATGTGGATAAAATTGTAAGAACATTGAGGAGACCATCCAGACCAAGATACAAATCTTCCTGTAAGAATTTCTTTTTCAAGAATAGACTTGTTCTCTCTTGGCTGCCCCCCTGAATTCACCTACACAAACTGTATTAAAAGCACAAGTCTGCATATATTATCAGTGTTCTCCATTTCTTTTTAATCCTATTAATAATTATCACCATTTCTCCAATTAAGACTATCAGGAAATTCTTCTGTGAAAATCTAGAAACTACAGACATACCCAGCAGCCATTTCATATTCTGCAGTTTGAAAAACACACAGTCCTAATCTAAACCACATCCTCTTTTTTTCAGATCAAGGTATTATGCGCATTTAAAACATTACCCTCCTCAAATACTTCTTTTTCTCAAGACACCTATTTTCAAACCTTGACTTTATTCCATAAACCATTTAATCTTCGTTATTAGACATGTAACTGCAGGATGAAGTTAAGTACCAGACTCATTTAGAAATGACAATATTCTTTGCTTTCAATTCTGTGCTACTTAATTAAAAATTACCATCGCAGAACAAGGGTGGTTCTTGTCCTGCCTGGCAGCTGCTCAGGTCAGGATCAGAAGCTGTAAGGGACTTGAAGAAAGACTGGAAATACACATTTTGGAATGTTATGGCAGGCCATCCCATTTAGATGATCTCATTATTTGGTATATAGGTCTATATGTCTAACATAGTGTGTATTGTACACGTAATACCTACAAACATTTATTATTTGAAATATTAAGGCATCTCATCCTTAACCAAGACCTTTAAAATGTACCCTTTAAAACAGTGCACTTTAGGTTTAACCTATGGCCTTTGCTGAAGCACCCCTGGCTCTTCCAGCTTCACCTGAGCACAGCAGCATTCCCAGTAATGGGAACCCCAGCAAGAAGGGCCCTAAAATAACGCCTAAAATAATCCTTATAAGGGAGGGGTAGATCTTCAGTTCATGGCTGAGAGGACCACTAATGGAGTTTTGTGGTTGTTCTGCTGTAGCTACTCTTGACACAACACCCACGCAGCGTTCAGGGTTTCGATAGCAGCTTTCCACCTCTCCCAGTGCCAACCACGACAACCGTGGCCAGGCAAGCACAGAGGCCAGCAGGTAGCACAGGATATTTATTGCAATTAATTTCCAGCCCACAGTACAATGCGGCGTCTACTTTTGCAAATTATCAAGAAAAACATTCAAAAGCACCAAAGATTTGACCGGGTTTGATTTAAATGTAGCTGTAAACTGTTTTGAAGCATTAACTCTAAGGAATTAAACGCTAAAATAATAAACTCAAAGAACTATCACCATTGTCTGATATCCTTTTAGCAGTATCAAACAAGTTTTATTTTTTGTTCCTGGTAGCAGGAATAGCATCGCTTCAGACACTATAAAAGTCAAAGAGTAAGACACTGTAACTTAGTAAATAAAGACTATCTTAAAAGACAGATTTGGAGGAAAAACACATTAAAAGATGAAATTAGCTGAATTTTCTTTGGGAAATAATCTGTTCTGTAAAAAAGCCTGATTTTGATCATTCAAAAGCCCTTCACATACATTTTCTGGCTACATTTTTCCAGACTAAATTCCCAAGGCTGAAGGAAAGAGAAGTTGTTCATCTGCAGTCCCTGTTGCAGTCATTACATTTTGGTCCCAGCAGAAGAGGTTGGGGATCCTGGGTCAGGGGAACTAAAAACAACCCACCCCCAGCAAGGCTGTTCTAGCACAGTTAGAAAAGAGCAGATGTGGCCTTCAATACCTTGAGAGAAAGAAGGACTTTCAAAATTTCCATGAGGAAATTCAAAATCCAACCTACTTCTGCTGCTTTTCACTTCCACAGCTGCTCTGCAAAATGGTTTCACATGGTCTGAAAGAGAAACCAGGACTTCTCTGGTCTGCTGTGCTTGCCACAAGACTGTCCCAGTTTCTCTGAAGTCCTTCTCCATCCATTAATGCTTCTCTTCCATTTCAAACACAGGCTTCTATGCTTCATCTGACCTAAATGGAGGCGAGATAGCCATTTTTTATCTTGCTTCTGTTGTCTTATCTTGATTTTATCTTGATATTTTAAATTTTGATAGTCTACTGGCAAGCACCAGAAGCGATGATATCATTGCAGGAGGCGGCATCTATTCAGAGGAGCTCAGAGCCAGCAAAAATACTCCCCAGAACACAAAAATAGTTCCCATTACATTTTGCTCCTTGGCAAAGGAGTATTAGATTATATAAAAGGCAGTAGAAATAGTTGTCACAGATACATGCAAAGTACTTTAATGTTAACGGCGACGCCTCATCGCTCTGGTTCACGTCTGCACACTGGAAGCCTATATTCTAGGTAGGTCAGGTTTGTTTTAAGCTGAAGCTCACTAAAAATGTTCATTCTTCGTGAATTAACTGAGAAAGTCTGGCAACTAAGTCAGGCAAGAGAGTTATGGTGGTGGAGAAGAGAAATCTATGTGGATTCCTGAAATTCTGCTGTAAATGCACAATAATGTTGTTATGTTGTCAGCGTTGCCACTTTAGCAAGGAAGTTCTCCTTCCTACAGTGAAAATGACATTTTTTCATCCTCAAAGAAACAAATACCCTGCTCTGCTGGAAAAAACCAGCACTGAGAGTCTCCAAATTCATACAGACGTGTCAGGTGGGTAACGCTCTCCACTGCAAAATGACAAATGTCCTCCAGCAAGGAGAGAAGAGCAAAGAAAGGGCAAGAAGAAGGGCTAAGGAGGTAACCAAGAAAGAGCTTCCTGGGCAAATCACTTCTAATTCAGCTCTTATTTATAAAAGGATAATGGTGACATATTTATCTGGTGTGAAGATACCTGGATTAGAGATGACAAACATTAAGCATGGCAGTATTGATGACCATACGAGCATCAGCGACAGGCAGGCGAACAAAAAGTGCTTTGGAGCTACACAAGATCACGATAAAGGGACATATTAACCAGTACAAAGTTGGGGAGAGCTTTGTTGAGGGATCTTGCAGTAACTCTCTACAGAAGGGCCGCACGTTAAGTCCTAAAACAATAAACTCTACCCATGGAAAAACACAGATCGCAGTCAAACCACTGAAGCAAGTAACTACCGTGTTTGATGAAGGGGAAATATAAAAAGCCTGTCCACTCTCAGCAAGAAACAACCACACTTTTACGATCAGCTTGTGTTTGATTTGAGTGCGCGTATGTACATGCCACCGAACTAAAAGCCTCCAGTTCCACTGCCCCATAAATTGGTTATTGCTGATACCCAGTGGCTGACAAACTTTCTGCTATGTCAGGAATGGAGGTGGTCTCCACCTCAGGTTCAAAGGTCAGAATTTTGTTCCTTGTGATACTTCATTATAGTCATGATGTCTGCCCAATGACAGATTAAAAAAGGGCACCTGGGAAGTCAGCTACTGACAATATAACGCCACCAAAAAGACCTAAGTGAGCAATTTGTTGTTATTAGCAGCAGCAATGAATGAGAAATTGTTTTTCTGTCCCCAGAAATGTGATGATGACTGGATAACCCCATTTGTACTGGTACGTGCATGACCTTTCAAGGTTTTTTAACACGTAAAATGAGACACACACTTGGCTCGCACCAATGAGACCTTAATCTGTATATGCTATACTCCAAGCTAGTCCAGTGACCACCACCAATGGACTGCACTGGTGTTCAACCTCTGTGTGACCCAGGCATCCCTTCTTTGGCTCGCGACCGTTTTCCTGATGCAGGCTTTAGCAAAGTAAAGTTTTTTCCTCATTAAAAGAGTTGCTTTGGATGATCTGGCATTTTGCCACAAAAATGACTAAGTGAAAAGATGTCTAACTGCTAATCTTTTTTTTTTTCCTAGTGAATCTGCAGACAGCAACAGCTCTTTTCTGTCCTACAAGAACATTTGCTCAAAAGGCCTGAGTATAAGAAAGCATTACTAGATGCAAGATCTTCTCGTTTAGTTAAAATGGATTCAATATGAAAAGTTTATATTAGATCAAGTATTGGTTACAAAAATCCACTGTTCCCTTATTTACAGGTACTAAACATTTCTCTGAATATATGTAGGTACATGCAACTTACTATACAGTTACAATTAACACACCAACACAAAAGAGAAAGTTAAAAACCAGGTATTTGTCAAAAATAAACTCCAGTGAAGCCTTGAGCAAACAAAGTATTAGAAATACGCTTTGCAGATTTCTCCTTCGAACAGGGAACAGTAAATTGAATAACCTGACTCACTGGAGGGAAGGCTACGCTTTTGTAAAACATCAATACCTCATGTCGTCCTGAATTAACTTTGCCTTGTGTAGGCAGAAGTGTCTGATCGAAATGTAACCTTCAGGAAAAAATAATGTTGCTATGTTTTAAACCAGCAACATCAAAAAGTTAAATATGTGCTAAGAGCAATGGGAGAGAGTGGTGGCGTCAGTGGTGGTGGTGGTGTCAGGCCTGTTGTTAAAGCAATGTTTGGCTACAGTTTTCTCTCTGGTGACTGAGTCTACCCCAGCAGGTCGTTAGTGAGCAGTTTTTAATGGGCTCACAAACTACATCTTGTTGAAGAGGAATGCACTGTTTGCAAATCCAGACTGCTGAAAAAGAGCTGTGTTTGGTCTGAGATAACAGGCTGCAAAAAGAGATGCTGGAAGCAGGAAAACAAGAGTTGAGAGAGTTCTCTTCATAAAGACACAAGCTGAAAAATGCACGCTGTCTTGAATCACAATTACAGTTATGCTGCAGAAAGTTTGGATTCAGACCTATTGTAAAACAATTTCTATGCAAAAGACAATCATCGTTCCAACTCTGCTCATTAAAGAAATTCGGAGACAAAACACAGTCTTTGATCTCGGGCATTGCTACAAGGCAACTGTACATTTTGAATGAGACACATTCATTCCTAAGGAAACAAAACCCCTGTGCAAGTAAGAAGTTAGAGCCTGGAATTCAGACGTCCTTAACTGCTTACCTTTTTACGAGCAGGTCAAATTTTTGGAAGTAGTTTCTCAAAGCAACTCAGACATTCCATGTTCACTGTTGTGCTGCAATAAACAGCTGCAAAACTTGCTGATTTATCTCCCCATTTCATACGCATGCTGAACTCCAGAAGAAATCCCATGCAGGAAAAATAATAAAAAATAGTAAAGGAAAACACCTCAAAACCCAGAGGAGAAGCACCTCAGCCCTTGAGCAAAGCATGAAAAAGTTCAAGAGGCAACCAGAAAGGAAATCCAGCGACAAGGAAAAGTTTGGATGAGAAGCAGGACAAGCGAGCTGGCTGCCTCTGCCTGTCGTCCTGGCTAAAGGTGCCTCTCTGAGAAAAATCCACTGCGCCTCCAGCTCAGCGGAGCAGATGGTGTTCACACATTATTCCCCAACAGCAGCATTCCCCAGCCCAATCAGGAGGCAGCACTCGAAAGCCAAGCGCTTCTCAGACTCTGTTACAGTTTTCAATAGCTCCAGCACAAGATGAATGACTCAGAAAATGAATAAGCAGGGAAAAGAAAACCCGCCTCTCGCCTCGGCACAGGCACAGGCACAGGCACAGGCAGGCAGTTCAGCAGCCCTGAGTGTGCTAAGCCTTGGTTTCAAGTTGAATGCACCTGCTTTTTTCCCCTAAGTCCTACATGCTGATTGCATCTTCCATATCTTTAATTTATGTGATCAAGTTCATCTTGGGTTAGAAATCACAGTAAGAATTAAATCTTTGCTTTTTTTAACTCCAGTCTTCAAAACAACAAATACGTAAGAGTCAAGGAAAAGGATGAACTGTATGTGTACACTTCCAGACAACTCAGTGAAACTCCTCATGCCATCTCTTCCTGAATACATACATACATATTTGTAGGATTAAGGTCTAAACTTACAGATCCTGTTGCAAATGATACAAAAAGAAGAAAAGTTCATTTCAAAACTGTCTCTGCTAAACAGATCAATACATCCTCTGGTTTTATCTAAAGTTTAGCAAGAAACTTTAAACTACAGTAAAACAAATACATTAAAGCAGCAAATACATTAATAACGATGACCAACTTGCAGGTGATGTTACCCAAAAGCTGGGCCAACAGAACCAGTCACTTACTCCCTATGCTCTGCATTGCAACCTCCTCATCCAAAGACCATTTTTAAACACAACTCCTCAGCTCCATGCCTGTCTTCTTCTGACAGCTGTAACTAAGTAGTAAGGGATGATCTGCTAAACAAAGTGAGTTACTCACGGGAACCGAGTTGCACAGCACCAAGTTTCTCCCTGGAAAACAGTTGTGCACTCCTGAGCTTTCCAAAACACACTCAAATTTTCTCTAGTTTTGTAACAGAAAAGACTGCAAGGAGGCAATGCTGTGTTTAGTGTCCCTATACCAGCTCTCACTGCAGTCTGCAGACAATGTTTGTATTGCTGCCACTCAGAAATTAACTCTGGGTTAGCTGAAAACACTGCAGCCAAGTGGAATCAGTTAAATCAGTGAAACTATTTGGGGTGAGGAGCATTCTCCCAGGTCCTCCTTGACACGTTCAGATCTTTGTCTGTGGCTGTAAATTGATCCTTTGCATTCCTGTCTGACACATGAACTGTGAAAAACTCTGCAGGGATATTCTCCCTGCCATGAGTAATGCTCTAATAGCACTCCTGCAAAATAGGAGACCAGTTGCAGAGACAATAAAATATCATGAAGTCTGGCCTAACTTTTACTATTATTGTTTTAAGCCCCCCCCTTTTTTATTCCTTCATTCTGGAATAACTAAGAGAACTCTGTTAGCATCTTACTTTCCTGCTTTCAAAACACCAAGCACCAGGATTTCTCCAGCTTGGATTAATGGCAGAACCTACCTTCAGAGGCGTCGACTTGCTATATAAGCCATGCCGGGCCCACCGAACAGTTAAGCAAAGCAACGCACACATACAACATGGGCTTGTGTTATTACATCTGCCTTGACATACAAATGTATTTAAAGGTGTAAAACAAATCTAAAAGCATATCTAGACCCAGTAGGAAAACAAACATTTTGTGAAACTTCATTTTGGCAGACATTTTCTGATCACTGCACTGAGCTCTAGAGCAGCCAAAATCACTGACTACTGACTCACTTCACAAGGCATCTGGGAGGCCTCCAAGTCCGGATCAGCAGGAGCAAAGCTTTGCAATTAAGCCTTTTACATGTGCTGGTTCCTTGGAGATGCTCAGAGGGAAGCACATCTAAATGTAAACATTATTTCCATAATACTCTGACACGATAACCACACATATGCACTGAGAAACCTCCTTGGCAAACATCCTAACCAGACATAATAAAGGCTATTACAGTGGAGTGGCTAAAGGTAAGCAGCTATTTATTCTCTCTATCCCTCGTGTACAGTGCATTTGTTAGATAGGGATGTAAAGCATCAGCAGCTGTCAGCCTTTCTGGGCATCACCAGAAGAGGAGGCTGCTGTCCAACATCTCAGTCGTTGCATGGATGGGATCTCAATAACCCTTGATTAAAGGTGTCGGAAAAACTCACTTGACTGAGTCAAAATGTTGGTGCCAGCTCTCAATAAGGGCTGACAATTGCTTCTGTAGCTTCTCTGCTCTCTGTTATCCACTACCAGGACATTATGAATTTAAAAACCGCTGACCTATAAATACCATGATACATGAGATGCATGCTTTTAATTCCTCGTCATCTCTATTCCCATGAAATCCCTTTCCCCCCCTCTTCCAAATCAGACACGTGAACAAAACATTAAAAACCTCTTGTCTTCACTGTCTGTCAAAGGAATTTTCCTATGCAGCATCCTCACAGAGCTGATACACCTCAATAATATTAACAGCTACTTTTAGATAGGTCTTCTCCTTATTACCAAAGAACAAAGACACTACTGTGACTGTTTCCAGTACCTCCATGTATGGATGGTTACACTCTAGTCACATAATGTAGATGGTTCTCCCTTACTGTGTGCTCGTAATCTGGTGGGATGCTTCTTTCTTGACTGGCTCTACCCTCCTCTACAGATGT